>NW_005198259.1:0-2748 GCF_000372725.1 Emiliania huxleyi CCMP1516 | reverse complement strand
ACTGCCGAGATACCCAGGTATGGGGGTTAATAAGGGGGAATAACAAAATCTCAAAAACCGAGATATCTTCACAACACCTGGAACTTCCCGACGCGCCGTCTCTACGTAGCTAAGTAGTCTGCCTCTGGCACCTCCCCCTTCGCCAACTCGCTGGTCTCTCCGCAAGGCCTCTCGACCGCGTCGAACTCGTTGGCGCGGGCTCCTCTCGGCTACAAGGGACCGGCTCCAGCTTCGGCTGATGGTTGACAAGTTGCCGAGCCCAAATCACTGTGAGAGTCGCGGTTTCTTCTTGTTTTGCACAACACTGCTCCCGTGGTGTACCTGTGTTAGTGCCAGTGCGCGCCAGTCCCGTGCCCAGTGTTGGCCTCCGGCGGGACGCCTCGCCGGCCGTGGATCCCCGGCGTGATGGGGGCCTCAGAGCGCTCAATGCGCAAACCGAGATGCGGTGAGCGAGCGCCCTAGCGTGAGCGCGCGCGGCGCGAAGCTCGAAGCCGCGGCGCTGGCGGCAGGGTCGGAGAGAGTTTGTTTGCAGGGTCGGTGGTAGTGGATAGCGTGTTGGGCGAACAAAGGGCGGAGTCGTGACGCTCCGCCGCTGCCACGTTCGGCCGGAGCCCGTAGCGCCCTGCACGGCGGGGCCTCGTGACCTACATCGATGTAAAAGCGCTGCATGAGTCCAACGTAGTTTTGTTTGGAGACCAGACCTTTCGATGTTTTGTTCGGACCTTTCGATGGTTCATGCTTTCTGTGTCTGTCTATCAATGCTTCATGACACAGCTGCAAATGCTACATGGGGGCGATACACGTCGGCTTTGCTGGTGCAGGCCCGACAGAGGAAGGGTGTGTGGGGGGGGGAGGCTCGAACCAGGGCGGAACATCCAGAGAGTAGGGTCGGAAGGGGAGTGGGTGAGGCGGAAGAGACGGGCTTTGGTGGTTGGGTAGAAGAAGCTCACGATAAAACGTGCGTACGTGATGGTCGTGAGCTCGGTCGAAGGTGGTGGGCCGAAAACGCGCGAGTAGGTACGGCCGGCCGCGCGGAGCCACGGCGAGCTCTGCGCAGAAATCGCACGCTTCGCACGCTTCGCACGCTTCGCACATTCGCGCGCGCAACAGCCAAGCTCCCAACCACCACCAGGGACCCCCATCACCCGTGTCCCAAACAAAGTGAGAATTTCGATCGATTGTAACGTAGTGCGGTGTGGCTCTCCCTCTCTCTTAGTTAGTCAGTCAGCCGGACGGACGCGAGGGAACGGACGGACGGACGGACCGTTCGCGGAAGGAGTCAGCAAAAAAGAAGGAATACAACTCTCTCTCACACACACAGCAGACAGGCTCGACACAGGTATGTATGTATGTAGAAAGATGAACAACAGTCGGGCTCGGACTGGATGGACACCAACGCGGAAACAAAAATGGTATTGCTAAAAATCTCTCTCTCCAACGCGGTATGGGTGGACGCGGGACAGATGATGCGGGCCAGCGCTCACACAGACTTGGAGCACTTGGAGTGCAGTTATCAACCTCACATCCAGGGCCGGGGAGCTCAGAAGCGCACCCAGCGGGCCGGATGATCGGGATCGGGTTACGGGCTAGAGAATCCTCGCCCAGACGGCAAAAAAACGCTGGAGGCTGCTTGTGGCCGTGAGACGGCATCGCCGGGGGGTGAGTTCGCCACGCTCGTCTATTAGCTGGAGGCTTCATTTCTGTGGGCTTGTCACTCCATACCTGACCTGTGGTGGCTCATATCATGCTGCAAGGTGACGATTTGATCTCACACCGCTTGTCCATCTTCTTTCGCGAAGACGAAACGCCGGCCTGGTATGACGGATACGTCGCAGCTCATGAGTCTGGGAAGGGCCTCCACAGAGTGAAGTTCGACGACGGCACCAGCGAGTGGTACGATCTTTCGCAGGAGGAGCAAGATGGCAACCTCCGTTGGCCGCAAAAGGCCTGGCCGTGTGGCGAGCCAGTGCCGCTCGGCCGCTCCGCGCGCCGCCGGTGTCGCGACTCGGTGTCGCCCGACTCAGTGGCGCCAGAGCCGGGGAAGAGGCGGGCGATCGAGGACGCGCCGCCAAGGTCCACGCCGGTCGCCGCTCGCCACGCCGCATCCTCGCTGACGACAGAGCCGCGGCGCCCAGCTGCGGCGGCGGCAAAGCCAGCGGCAAAGCAAGGCTCGGTCAAGGCGGTGGAGCCGCGCCCCGCAGCGGCGGCGACCGCAAAGCGAGGCTCGGTCAAGGCGGTGGAGCCGCGCCCCGCAGCGGCGGTGACCGCAAAGCGAGGCTCGACCAAGGCGGTGGAGCCGCGCCCCGCAGCGGCGGCGACGGCAAAGCGAGGCTCGGTCAAGGCGGTGGAGCCGCGCCCCGCAGCGGCGGCGACGGCAAAGCGAGGCTCGGTCAAGGCGATGGAGCCAGAGGAGTCAGAGAAGTCAGAGGAGGAGACAGGGGCGGAGGACCGCGCCGACAGCGACTATCACACGGAGGATGGGGAGGACGAGGACGACGACGAGGAGGAGGACGAGGACGAGGAGGCGGAGGACGAGGCGGAGAGCAGCAGCAGCGCGGGAGCAGCGCGGCCCAAGGCTAAGGCTGCACCGGGGAGCAGCAAGCGGGACCGCCGAAAGGCGGCTCGGGCAGCTGGAGAGGCCACGCCCGCGAAGCGTGGCCGCAAGAGCGGTGGCAAAGGCCGTGTCGCACCGTCACAGGGCTCGGGGCGCACCGTTGCCGCGCGAGGCCTTCCCCCGGGCTCGCTCGC
>NW_005198260.1:0-1639 GCF_000372725.1 Emiliania huxleyi CCMP1516 | reverse complement strand
CGGCGCGCACTCTTCGACTTGGGCTGTTATCTGGCCTCGGGAGGGCGGCGGCGGCGGTGTAGGGGCGGCGGCGAGCTCCCGGTGGCAAATGCTCGCCTCACAGTCCAAGATGGCGGCTCGCGCCCCCGGCCGTGCTCTGGCGTGCCTCTCTAGTCCCGCCTGCCACCCAGATACCGAGGGCGGCGCGCACTCTTCGACTTGGGCTATTATCTGGCCTCGGGAGGGCGGCGGCGGCGGTGTAGGGACGGCGGCGAGCTCCCGGTGGCAAATGCTCGCCTCACAGTTCAAGATGGCGGCTCGCGCCCCCGGCCGTGCTCTGGGTGGCGTGCCTCTCTAGTCCCGCCTGCCACCCAGATACCGAGGGAAGGGCGCACTCTTCGACTTGGGCTATTATCTGGCCGCGGGAGGGCGGCGGCGGCGGTGTAGGGGCGGCGGCGAGCTCCCGGCGGCAAATGCTCGCCTCACAGTCCAAGATGGCGGCTCACACGCCCAACCATGCTCTGGTGCGTCGATTGGGTCGCGTCTGCTGCCCGTGTCTCTGTCTTATCGGCACGACGACAACAAGCTACCCCTAACCCTAACCCTAACCCTAACCCTAACCCTCTCACCCTAACCCTAACCCTAACCCTAACCCTAACAAGAACTCGGAGCATTCACCGAGAGCTCGCGTCAACGGACCGCTGGTTCCTCCATTCCGACCCGAAGCGGCCCGTTCTTAGGAGCTGCACAACGGCTTGAACTCTCTGACCCGAACCCTAACCCTAACCCTCGCTAACCCTAACCCATACCCTCGGCTGTGGGTCAGGCTGTGCTGTATAAGGCGCGCGAGGCTGGGTGCTTTGCTACCTTGCTTGTGTCTCCCGTGGCCGTGACGGTTGGTTGGATGGTCGGGGTGGGTCGGTCGGTGGGGGTGGGTTTCCTCGCATCATCAGCCGGGCCGTGGAGGTGGGTGGGGCTGGGGGTGGGTGGGTGGTTCCAAGCCTCAGCCGGGCCGTGAGGTGGGTGGGGTGGGTGGGTGGTTCCAAGCCTCAGCCGGGCCGTGAGGTGGGTGGGTGGGTGGGTGGCTCAAGAATCTCGTGCACGTGAACGGAGGTCCAGAGGCACGTAGTGTGAAAAAAAAACGAAACCCGGGCTCGCTGTCGCCACAGATTGCGGACGGACCGTGTGTGGCGGCGGCGGCGGAGGCGGTGGCGGTCCCAGTCACGATGCTGCCACTCGCACTCGCAACAGTGCTCGCCATCACCGACGGACCGCTCTCCGCCGGAAACCACACGCTCCAGCGCTCGCTCCACAACCAGCTGCTCAGGATAGCACGTGCGCCGGCTGAGTCGAAGCTCCCGCTCAGCAATGCGCACTGGGCCACCGCCGCTCGAAGCTACGATGGGCTGGCGTGGGAGTCGGCCTTGGACCCGCTCATTGCAGGCGTGCATGTCCACAGCTGCTCAGCCAAGGCATGCGTCGTGCAGGTGCCTGCAATCAATGGGACGTCCTTCCACCTCGTCGAACACAACCTTACGGCGGTGCGGCGCCCGTCGCACCTCGAGCCGAAATACGAAGCAGCGAAGCTGCTCGCTCAGGCGACGTACGGGCCGACCCTGCTTGACGTCGCTCGGCTGAGTGCGAAGCTCGTGGGCCCTGG
>NW_005198261.1:0-1639 GCF_000372725.1 Emiliania huxleyi CCMP1516 | reverse complement strand
CCGAGATCATGCACCATGCGCCGTTCACAGCGGCAAAAGACCTTGTCAATCACGTGTATATTATTTTTGCTTGGCCGGCCCTCATGCTGAAATTCTGCAAAAACCTGACCGGCCCCTGCCCTGCCCCTACCTACCTACCTACCTACCTACCTTACTTATGGGAAACTAAAAAAGAAATCACCGGATGGGTGAAGGTGGGGTACTATACCAACTAAAGTGATGGCTGGTGGTACTATCCTGCAACCACAGTCCTTCCTGTGACATGGCAGGCCACTCTTAAGCCCTACAAGCACCAGATCAACGACTTGGGGAGGGTTGACATCGTGATTTGGCCGGAAAAATTCTTTTTCTGCTGTGAAAATTCCGGCGTGAAGAGAGGGAAAAACCCGACGGGAGGGCCCAGACCCTACCTACCTACCCCGGCATGAGGGCCGCCCAAGCAAAAATAATATACACGTGCGGCGAATCGTCAATTTGCAACACTGGGCACCTCAGCCCCTTATATACCCGAGGAAGCCACCTGCCAAAAGCGCATGTCTTGAAAGTCCGATACTGGAAGCCCATATAGGCACCTTACACTCCCCCGCAGTATCGCACCTCTTGAGCGACACTACGTTTCCGCAGCTGGGTGGGGATTCTCCGGGTACCCCTCTTTGTACCCGTGCTGGCCGGATTCCTCCTCCGAACAAATCAAGTTCGATCGGCCCCAGTCTCGAAGTGGCAGCCACTATCTCACCGGAGGTACCATGTCCGAGGAGGCCACCGGCCAAAAGCGCAACAAAACAATCATTGTGAGTGTTAGAGTTGTTTGGTATTGTGTCGCCAAGGTCCGTCTCGCCGATTGTCACATCGCACGCAACGTAATGGACTCCTGCGTTCAGCCTTCTGAAGGCTACAGAGTGGCTCACGCCTGCCGGGACCGTGAGGCAGTAGCCGATTTTGCGCATGCCATCTGTCTCCAGCGTCCACCTCGGAATAATGGGTCTAGCGTCCCACTCGGAAGCGGGAGATGCTGCATCAGCAGGCAGAAGGCAGTTTGGCCGGAGGCGAATATTCTCGCCATGCTCCAACTGAACGCTCACGCGACCCTCCGAGAGAGCGTGGCGCTAACAGCGGCCTCACGTCCGTTGAGCTCAGGGCGGCTCTGGATGCCGCGCAGAATGACCTTGCGGCCCTCAGGAAGCATCGTGCTGAGCAGATGCAGCAGGGTGCCCTCTCGATCTGATGCTCCGGCGAGCGCATCCGTCATCCTGTCCTGCTCGGGCTCGGCGAGGCTCGCCAAGAATGCATGAGCAGGCCAGGATGACGGATGCGCTCGCCGGAGCATCAGATCGAGAGGGCACCCTGCTGCATCTGCTCAGCACGATGCTTCCTGAGGGCCGCAAGGTCATTCTGCGCGGCATCCAGAGCCGCCCTGAGCTCAACGGACGTGAGGCCGCTGTTAGCGCCACGCTCTCTCGGAGGGTCGCGTGAGCGTTCAGTTGGAGCATGGCGAGAATATTCGCCTCCGGCCAAACTGGCTTCTGCCTGCTGATGCAGCATCTCCAGGCTTCGAGTGGGACGCTAGACTCATTATTTCGAGGTGGACGCTGGAGACAGATGGCCTGCGCCAAATCGGCTATTGCCTCACGGTAAGATG
>NW_005198262.1:0-1639 GCF_000372725.1 Emiliania huxleyi CCMP1516 | reverse complement strand
CCACTGCGCACTGGAAGATCTCCGCAGTGAAACCACCCCCGCCTCAACCCGCTCAGGGACGAACGCATTTCCCCCCTCTTTGTCTTTCAAAGGCGGTTTCGAAGTTGATGAGACCTCGTCCCCCCCCTCTCGAATGAAAGGCGTAAAAAGAGGCGCAGGAGGAGAAACGGCGGGGCTGCAGGCGAAGAGGTTGGGGTTGCTGGTTCCAACTTTTTCTGGGGTATGGTAATCTCGGCGGCCCAAAGGGGGGGGGGGGGGGTATGGTCCTGACCGCCCAAGGCTAGCCCTACCATACCCCAAGCAGGTCTTCCAAGAGGCGGGGGGGTATGGTCTCGAGGTGGGTTGGCCGAGGGTACCATACCACACCACGGAAAAAGTTGGCCGAACCCTGCCTGGGGTGGAGCGCACGGAAGAATTTTCTCCTGCGGCCTCACATAAACGCACAACCCCGGAATTCACACGGCACACCCCTCGCCATCCCCGCCCGCCCTCCGCAGCGCGCCGCCATCATAGAAAGCCATCTGTGCGAGACCGTGGATCCAATACCCCTTTGTACTACTACCCAATCAATCAGGCACCAAATATATGTAAGCGGCAGTCGTGGGGGGAGACAGAGCAGTTAGGTGCCCCGACCCACGCACGCACGCACAACAAACAACAAACAAGCCGGTTAGGACATACCAAGGTTGGACCTCGGTCGGTGTCGCGCCCGAAATGCGGTCGGTCTCACAGGACGATTCACGCGACAGGCAAGGTGCGGGCGACGGCTTCCTCAGAAGCCGTAGGAAGCCGTCGCCTAAGGCAGTCGAGAAAGATTGATTCTCGCCACTGTAACTTAGGTGTAACTATTGATATTGATTATTGTATATTGACAGCATGGACAGCATCCCCTCTAACTATTGACAATATATTGACAATTGAGGTATTGATCACTGATTTTCACCTCCAAAAGCGTAAAATGTCGACATTAGTCCCAAACGTCGCCTAGATTGTGGCTGAAATCGAATTAGATCGAATTATTCGCAGATTCCAAGCGATTTTGAACAATTTGAAGCGATTTGGGCCCATTTTGAGCAATTTTAGGGGGCGTCTGCGAGCCCGGGATGGACATGACTTCGCTGAATACATCGATATATTGAGAAGAAGATCTCAGATCTGGCTTAATGCTTAAAATTCTTTGTCCGATAATAAATGCAATCATACGATTACATATACTCAGGAACTCTAAAACTAAATATGCATTATGCTTGGGCAAAAATGATGCCAAATCTCTTAACTCGACTTGACCTTGCGGGGTTTCGACTCCCGGACGGCACGGGTAAACGCGGACCCGGTCGTTGTTTCCGCCTCCACATCGAAAGCGCGCGGCACGTCCTGGTCGTTCGTCATGCCCGACATGTTGAGCGGGCGTCTTATTTGCCAGACGTGGTTCGTCCTCTCCCTGCGGTCTCTCAGCTGCGGTTTCCAGCCCTGGTCGTACCAGCGCCGGCGCGTGAAGAAGGTCAGATCGGCCCCGCCCTGCGCGACTACCGACCCGATCCACTTGTGGACCTGCCAAAGTAAGGGAAGGGGAGGGTGAGGTGCGCTTCTCATTGGTGAGGTGAGGTACGCATATCTCAAGTGCAAGGCCCGGTGCGCG
>NW_005198263.1:0-1639 GCF_000372725.1 Emiliania huxleyi CCMP1516 | reverse complement strand
GCTGCAGCTCGAGAAGGCGCTGGGCTCGATCAGCGTGAGGCTGGCGGGGAAGGTGATGGACGCGAGCTTGTTGTTGTAGGCGAAGGCCGATCTTCCGATGCTGATGAGGCCGTCGGGAAGGCGGATGTGGTTCAGGTCGTGGCACCTGGAGTCGAGTGCGTTGGTATTGAGGAGGAGGGACAGACGTGCAAGTGGAACGCACGAGACTGTGTTTGGCACACGCGCGCACCAGAGGAAGGCGCTCTGCTGGATGCGCTCCAGACTGGCGGGAAGGCGGATTTTCCTGAGTCTGTAGCACCCGCAGAACGTGCCGCTTCTGATCTCCTTGAGGCCGGCGGGAAGGACGATGGACCTGATGTCGCAATGCTGGAAGGCGTACTTTCCAACAGAGCAACCATCAGGTATGGTTATCGACCGGAGCCCGCTGCAGTTCGCGAAGCTGCTGCTGCCAACATAGACGAGCGAACTCGGGAGTGTGACTTCTTGCAGGCACGCTTTGGAGTAAAAGGCGACGCGAGGAATGTGCGTCGTGCCGTCTGGCACCTCGACGAGTCGGTGGTTTCCGTCCCAAGGCTTTGGGTCAATAGGCGGAGGAGGCGGCTTCTCCGGCCCGAAGAAGTACCTGAACATCTCGGACAGCCTGCGCCTTTGCATTGCGAGACAGGATCAGGTATGAAGCTGCGAGCACTCCGGTGAGGACTCGCTCTCTGAGTGCGAGGACGAAGGCGGCTGAGGCGAAGCTGTTACCAGCCACTGAGCCGCCGGGCAGCGAGTGGCCTGCTTTCTGAGTGGCGATTAAGGCGGCTGAGTTTCTTCTCTCAATCGTGTCACGCGAGCTCGTTTTCTCTTCTCCTTTCGTCGCGACGAGGGTCCTGCGTGCGTGTGTGTGTGTGTGTACACTCAACTCGTGTCCTGCTTTTTGCGCATACCTTCAGTACGACCTTTACTCTAGACCCTGGCCGCCAACGAGGCACGACGCCCTCAGCGGCAGGCGAGGACGGCGGCGAGCGCAGCGGGCGGCCGCCCCACCTCCCCGCGGATAGGGGACGGGTCCGTCAGCTGTCGCAGCTCTTCCACGCCTCCGAGTAGCGGTCGCCGTGAATCGCTCGGGGGGCCGGACCTCTTTTGCCCCGTGTGCCGGCACGCCTCTCTCCATCATCTTCAGAGCGCCTCTGAGCTCTGTGTGGAATGGGCGGGTCTCGCGGTCGCGGTCGCGCGGTGTCGTGTGTGTGAACCGGCGTTACCCGCTCTCGGCGGACTGGGCGCGCCGGCTGGACACGACGCGCTGCGGAGCTCGCCACCGTGGCTACACGAACTGTTGGTCGGTCGTTTCGCGGTTGACGCGAGTGTGTCCCCTCGTCTAGCAATATTCACCCCACCAAAACGCCCGTGGATCGATTCTGCTCGACGCCGACACTTGAGCCGACGACGCGCAGAAAGTACGACGACCCTGGCGCCGCACGCACGCGCGACGCGCCTTCCCCTCCCCCGGGGGGTCGGCACGTGGAGGCGTCGGGGGCTACATGGTCCGACGACGGTGGCAAGTGCCCCTCGAGCCGGCTTAAGTTGAAGAAGTAACCCCCCATCCCGGCCGCGGCGCGCAGGTCGACGTACGCCCGGTGCCGCGGCTCGGCGAGGG
>NW_005198264.1:0-1640 GCF_000372725.1 Emiliania huxleyi CCMP1516 | reverse complement strand
ATGGCGCCTGCGGCGCCGTGCTCAGGAGCTGATTGATTGATGGGAAGGCGAAACACAGTCCGACCAACGACTGGGACACCAACGCGGTATGGGTGGACGCTAGACGGGCGATGACGGTCACACAGGAGCGACACACAGAACCACAAGACAAGACACTCAGCCGAACTGACTGCCACACATCCTGAGCGAACTTCCCTAGTCACCCGCGGCCGGACTCCATCCGGCACGCGTCGCTGGGCGCTCAGAGCTGCGTCCCCTGCTCGCCACCCCGACGCCCAAGGCGCCCGAGCGAACGACAGGCGGCACGCGAAGACTGGTTGCAATCCCGCCGACCGCCAGGCCGCGGGATGATGAGTGCGTGGTCTTGTAGTGGGTCTCGGAAGCTCTCCTCTCGGGCTAGGAGCCAGCCCCTCTCCCTTGCCCTCGGAACACTGTGTCCGAGTCGAGGCGTGTGTGCTTGCCGGTCGACGGCCGCGCGCGGTTGGCATTGTGACGAGGGTTGCGCGCGGCCGCGGCGCGCCCGCCATGGTTCGGCGCGGCGCGCCTACCAGCGGCAATTGTCGAGGCACGGGAACGCTTACCCGGGGTCATCCTCTGAGCCTGCAGCCTGGTCGTCGGCGCCGCGATGCCACGGCGGCGCATTCGACGTCGTCGGCGCGCTGCCCCGCGGTGAGCCCCGCCGCACGTGGCGACGGCCGCAGGTTGGCCCGGTGCAGCGCGCCCTGGCCGCAGACTGAAGAACGGCCACGAGGGGTGTGTGATGTGCGGTGCGGGGTGTGAGGGGGCAGCGTCTTTGTGTGTGCGCGCGCGCGCCGCTGCCGGGAAAGAGCGGGGCCCTCGGGGTACGCCTCGCCCGGCCCCCTCCGAGGGGGTCGTGATCTGAACTGGAGAGGGGGGGGGGGGTCGGCCTTGAGAGCGTACGGAGCTGCTGTTCACAGCTGCACAGACTTTGGTACCGCACAGTACCCTTTCCGGGGGCCCTGTCGGTGGCATGCCATCCCATTCAGCCTACGCCACCCTCGGCGTTCCTCGGGGCGCAACGGCCAAAGAGATCCGCATTGCATACCGCGACAAGTGCCTGCTCCTGCACCCCGACCGCACGGCTGCACCGTCACGCGGGTCGTCCGCTGCATTCCTGGCGGTGCAGGAGGCGTATGAGACTCTCAAGGATGATCTGCGGAGGCGGGAGCACGATGCGTCGCTCACTGCTCGAGCTCGTCGACCGCGTTACGACCCGGAGCTCGACTCGCCCGAGCCAGCACCGAGCCGGCCGAACGGTCCCGCACTCAGCAGTCTGTCCACCGCCGCGCTCGGCGTGATTGCGGACGCCGCTCTGCTGGCAGCCGACGGCGAGGAGACGACGAGCCCATTCGCGCTGCCGCAGCAGAGCGGCTTTGTTCTCCTCCTCACCCACCCGCCAGGCGCAGCCGACTCCTTCTCGCCCGGCGCAATCGCCACACTCTCTGACGCAGCGCGGCCGAGTTCCGGCGGCGGCGCCAGCGGCGGCGTCGGCATTAGCGGCGTCGGCAGCGGCGGCGGCTGTGGCGGCGGCGGCTGTCGCGGCGGCGGAGTGCTCCGCGTGATGGGCCACAGCTTCCTGACTCTGCCTTCCGGCTGCGCGCCGGCGCGAGAGGCGCCTC
>NW_005198265.1:0-1640 GCF_000372725.1 Emiliania huxleyi CCMP1516 | reverse complement strand
CTTCAATTTCATCTGACTCAGCTACTCGAGTACTAGCCGAGAGAGGGGCTCTGTTATGAGGAGGAATAGCAGGGGGCTGATGGGGCAGCCTTGGGCGACGCCTGATCGGATGTGGAATTCCGGTCCGAGGTAGCCGTTCACGTGTAGTCGTCGTTTGGGGGCGTTTTCTTGAGAGTAAGCTAGCTTGATATACGCAATGAAGTCGTCTCCAAACCCGACTTCTTTCAGAGCCTTCGTCAGGAAGTCCCATGAGCATCTATCAAAGGCCTTCTCCATGTCGAGGAATAGGAAGTAGGCAATATTTTGTAGTCTCCATTTAACAGTGTGATTGGACGGTAGTTTCTCGGGTCATCTCTGTCTTTTTTCTTGTATAGGATCGATATTATCCCGTCTGAGGGTGGCGGGGAGGCTATGTGACAGGGTGGCGGCGATCAAGACCTCCTCGGCGGGCGTTGGCAACGCCTCGAGCGGCGGCACGCCCGCCTCCGTTGGCCACTCCTACGCCTTCGGCAACACCGAGGAGAAGGCCCGCCGCCTAAACATGGGCTGCAAGGCGCGCGGGCAGCCCGGCCAACCCTTCGACCACAAGAACGGCCACGGCTACGTCAAGGCGCATCGCGGTTTCTACCACGACGCGATCTTTGTCAAGCGCAACAACTTCAACCTGCTGCTCCACGAGACGTTCGGCGGCGGCTTCTCGCCCACCGCCGTTCTCAAGCTGCGCCGCCTCGCGCGCAAAGTCGCGCGCGGCAGCGTCGACCGCACGGCCTACTCGCCCAAGTACTCGCTTTCTTTTATGTCCTAACATGCAGAGCGCATCTCTCTCTCTGTTGTGCGAGGCGTGAACCGCGCCATTCGCTCTCACCTGGCAACCCTGTCTGCACGTCTCGCGCGCGCGTGAACAGGGCTCCAGGCCCCAAATGACGTGTGAGTGTTAGAGTTGTTTGGTATTGCTAAAAATCTCTCTCACACACACACACACACACACACACACACACACACACACACACACACACACACACACACACACACACACACACACACACACACACACACACACACACACACACACACACACACACACACACACACACACACACACACACACACACACACACACACACACACACACACACACACACACACAGTCACACACACACACACAAACACACACACACACACACACACACATGCACACACAGGCGCACACACACACATGCACACACACACACACACACACACACACACACACACACACACACACACACAGGCACACACACACACACGCACGCACGCACGCACGCACGGGGGCACGCACACAGGCACACACACACGCACGCCAAGGTGTGCAGTCCGCGCGCGCACTTTTACACACGCATGCACACCTTGGCTCCATCGCCCCGCCCGCTGGGTGGGTGTGGAGAGGTCTACCTCCCCCCCCCCCCCCCTCTCACCTCAGGTGCTCGCCGTGAGGCACACGGGAATGGCGGCGGGCACAAAGGTGGAGGAGGAGTGCGTGGAGCGCTCGATCGCCGAGCTCGCCGCCGTGTACGCCTCGGAGCTGGTCGCGTACCGCAAGGGGGCGCCGTTCGACCTGATCGGCGCCTCCTTTGGCTCCACGCTCGCGCACCAGATCGGCC
>NW_005198266.1:0-1640 GCF_000372725.1 Emiliania huxleyi CCMP1516 | reverse complement strand
GAAGAGAAGGAGGCACAGCCGGAGATGTTGGCGTTCGGAGCAAAGGCTCCGGTCCAGGCCGCAACGCCGGCTGCAGCAGTGCCAGTGCCCGCTGAGTCCGCGACCGCGAGCGCCGCGGGCGACCCTCGCCAAGAATGGCTGGTGCACAGCGCGGCGCACTCGAGCCACGTGCCCTCAACCGGCGGGCTCGTGTAGCACTGAGATGCTGAGGAGGACCAGCCTGGAGGGCAGGGCATGGCGCCCCACAAGGAACAGCTGAAGCCAGAGGGGCGACGATTGTTCGTCCCAGTTCAGAAAAAGAAAAAATTGTCTGCCCTGTGATTTGGTCTCGGCAGCTTGTCAGCCCTGAAGATCCCAATATAGGATTCTCCCCAAACCTTGCTCAGCTGATCCAGCACGGGCCGTAGGCCAGCCCAGGGCAAAGAAACCAGTACCTCATCAGGCTTCCCTGAGCGTCACAGCTCGGTGATCGCGCCGGCCGGACACCACTGTAACGTCCGTTCCGGGCATTTGAACGCGACCTTCGGGGGCAAAGACATTGGCTCTATGGCTCAGACTGGACTCCTCTTGGTCCCTTCTGATGCCCTAGGCCACACCTGGGCCTTACCCGGGGCTCTAGGGGCCGGACAGGGTTTGCCCCCCGAAACTGGCATGGGGAACCAACCCTTTTGCTTCATAAGGGTCTTGGAGACCCAATCTCGATATATCTCCAGTCGTAGCGGTGGAACTTTTTTTTGGCTCGGTCAATTATTTAGCCATATATGAGAGGATCACGGCACAGTGTCGTTTGAGTCGACAGTAAATCTCCCACAGCCCACGTAAATCCGTCTTTTCAGGCACCCGGAGCCCGCCGCGGCCGCTTCTACGCCGGCGAATCACCATCAAGCTGCTATACGGCCCCGGCATCGCCTCCCCGGGCTTAGCTCTCAGTCAAGATATTGTGCACATGAGTGGCCTCTACAATATACTCACTGACACTGAACCTCCCAGAGCTCGTCCCGGGCAGTGTTGTGCAAAAAAGAAACTGGATGGAGCGCGCGTCGCCCGCGCCTCGCCTGTCGCGTGAATCGTGCTGTGCAAGAAAAACGAATTTTGAGTCACACGTGGGCTCCGAACTACGGCAGGGGCGTCAGATAGACAGCGCACCGGCGCAAGGCGACCGAGATCAATAGGGGGGAAAAGAAAAAGTTGACCATCAAGCCACCTGTACCTGTTCCCCCAACACTCTGTTCTCCCATCCAAGCTGGCTCCACGGTGCCTCTACAATGATGCGAGTCGCCGCGCTCCTGCTCTCACTCTCGCCCGAGGTGTACGGGCAGATCGTAGAGTATGCCAAGTGGCACCACCCGTCGTCAATGGACACGATGGAGTCTAAGGCAATGGCGTTCAAGAAGTACATTACGGAGCACATGGCGACGGCGGAAGAGTGAGATGCCCTCGCCTTCCTCGCTGCATGCCCCCTCCACCGTAAACATCTCGCCGCCTCCGCCCCTTCTACCTCGCAGGTTCCGCGGCCCACACAAGTGCGTCATGGGGATGGCCGGCCCGTATCCATGCAGCAACACCGACCTCGTCGCTCTTGTGACGGACGAGTACCAGGGCGAGGCGTACTTCAATGACATTTGGGGCTGGACCGACCC
>NW_005198267.1:51697-57207 GCF_000372725.1 Emiliania huxleyi CCMP1516 | reverse complement strand
TCCTCAGCTCGGAACATGGCCGCCAGTGCCTGCGCGCTTTGATGCACTCGCGCCGTGGCAATGTGCCCACGTGCCCTTTGCCTGGGCTGTAGCAGCGTACCGGCACCACCATGGCTCATTGACTCCATCGGATTGCAATCCTTTGGGGGCAAGACGTGACACCACTTTTGGACGTGCGTTCCATTGCACATGCAGGGTCTCGTGTCGACCACTGGCAAAAGGTCCGTCGTGTAGACGGGTACGTTTGCAGCCTCAAGTGTGCGCTTCAAGGTTGTCTCGGTGTTTCGGTCACTTTGGTACGACGAGTCGTTGTACAATAGATTCTCATCGATCGCCATCGACCTTGCTCGAGCCGCGGCGGGGCCGTGAAAGTGAAGCGTGTCAGGATCGGCTGCTCGGCTGTGAACTGACCTCGCTGTGAATGTGACCGCCGTCACAGACACTATTGTCCATGAATGGTAAGACTGAGAGTAGAGTCGACCGTCCCCTCCCCTCAGCAGAGCGGGCGAGAATCCTAAAGGATTCACGCCTCCGCAAACCAGTTGCTTTCTGCTGTGTCTGCGCCTTGAACAAGTCCAAGCAAATCTGCCTGAATCCATAGCCCCTTGCGGCTAAAGAAATGAGGGTCGTGGTGTACAATAGTAACTAGATCATGGTTGCTTGGTGGGACCGAGGCCACTTCTTCAGGCTGGGAACCGAGGGGTGGCCACCCTCCTCGTCCGAGGTGTGCGCCAAACCACTTCGGCGGCGCGCGCTCCCCTGTGCGTCTGTGTCACCCTCCAGGCCCTCACGCCCCCCCGGCATGTCCACCGGCAAGGAGGCTTCCGTGCCGAGTGACGCGGCGGCCACGGACAGACTCAACGGCAGCGTCGGCGCCGCTGCCAAGCGGCCGCGCGACAGCGAGGGTAGTCACCACTTGAGGTCGGACGGTCGAGGCACACGACGGAGCCATCGCGAGCGGCCTTCTACACCGCCCGCCGCCGGCGCAGGCGCGGAGCGCTACGGCGGACCTGCTTCAAACCCCAAGGCGGAGGCGCTGAGCGAGAATCTGGGCTGCGCGCACGCGCATGGCTGCTGCGAGAGCTCGGAGGCGGAGCTTGCTCGACGAGAGCTGCTCGAGCTCATCACTGCGCCCGACGCTGACGTTGGTGGCGCGATCAAGCTCTTATTTTCTCAGCCTCGCACCTCTTCTTCCCGTCGCACGCGGGCTGTCGCAGGGCACTTGGAATATGACTCGGGCGAGGATGCGTCAGCACGAGTACTATTTCATCGTGCAGCGCAGGCTGGCTCGCCACTACTGTTGGCTGGAGCTCCTCTCCCGCCCGACGTCGGTGATGGCGCATGACACGCGATCACTGTACGCATCGTGCTTCCTGTGTGTGTCTCCCCCCTCCCCGCCGCAGAGCCGCTGCTGGGTGTCGGCCGCGCATCTCCTCACGTCCCGCGCCTGTCCTTTACGGCATTTGTGTGGCCCGTTTTCTGTGCATCGTTAGAAGCTGCGCAGGCCTCCCCGGTTACAATCGCCGCGCGCACACGACACGCGACAGCCGACACCTCGACAGGAGAGAGTTTGACGTTCTTTTCTCGTGAGACTTGACTTCTCAGACGATATGCGAGACAGATATATCTCAGAGTGAGAGGACAGCCTGAGCCTCGGAGGAGAGACGCAGCTCGCAGGTACAGGCGTGACAGACAGTGCACTCTCACACACGAGACACACTGATGGAAAGGGCGGAGCGGCGGCGGCGACGGCGGCAGCGGTGCGCGGGCGGAGCAGCGACTGCCCGGGCGGTCGCTGCTCCGTCGGTCCGTGCCGGAGCGCGCCATCTGCGCAGGGTCGCGCGTCAGGCCAGGGGGCAAGGCGCAAGCGTCCCCCTGGTGGCGGCGCAGGGAAACGCGGAGACGCGAGCGTTTCGCACGCCGCGAAGCGGACGGTGACGGCGCGGTGGGTGACGGGGCTAGAGAGCAGCCAACACCCGACGCTCGCAAACGACGTCGGTGCTGGACGCCTGCGTAGGGGCCGCGGCAAGGCGGAGCTGGCTGGGGCACCAAGCGCCGGCGGGGAGCTCCCGGACTCATGTGTGCGAGCGCATGCCCTCCCACCTAATCACCGCTGCATAGTATGGCTTCCGAGGCTGAACCGCTCCGCAACGGTTGGTAGCTCGACCTGCACATTGACAAAGTGCGTTTACCTGTCAGTCGTCGACGTCGCGTGCGAGATCCAATATCGCCGATCGATAGCAATCTGAGAGGATAGGGATCCGTGTCAGCATGCCGTAGCCGAGGAGTGCCGCGCTTGGGGGTTGGGGCGCGCGCATTGGCTTCACATTCGGTCTCAGCGCTCGGGCCGGCGCCGGGGGTCATGGGGCGACACTCGGTCACGCTCCGGCGCTTCGGGGGGGCTACAGCGGGCAGTGCGCGAAACCACTTCGCATGGCCACCCGCGACCCCACTTTGGCCGGCGAGCGCACTTGCTCGGTTCCCAGCCTGAAAATGTCACCTCGGACCCCCACTGTATGCACATCACACCGCGCCTTGCAATCTGCAGCATGCGGAGATAGGATGATTCCTCTGAATCGAGAGTATGCATTTGCATCTATCAGCTTTGGGGCATTTTTCTTTCCTATGGGGAGTAATTTCAACCTCAATAATAAAATATCGACGGCTCCCTCGTTGTCCTACTAGTTGCCTCAAGGAAACTGGATCGCTTGCTTTATCGTGGGACGCACGCGTCGCTACCGCCGTGGCAGTAAGCTCATGTACACTTGACGAGGAGGTGTTTTGTCCCAACGCTCGCAAGGTTGTAGCCTCCCCAACTTCAGCGCTGAGATCATGCTGGTCTTTGAGACCATGATGGTCTCGATACATGTGCATGTGCATGTACGCAATCCAGGAGCTCAGCTCCTTCCAATCGAGGCATGCAAGCAGCCTCTTTCCGGTCATAGTCTCGACGTGACGCAGACCATACGTCGCGGTATACGTGTGTGTCTGGCTCAGCCAATACGTCCATGAGTTTCGCCTCTTCCTCGTTGTCAGATATTTGGCGGACATCGTGCAAGACCTCACCGGCATTCTTCACTTCACGGCGTCGACGCGGCTCCTCACACGTGCAGCCAGACGGCAGATTGCCGCGACCTGAAACTCCATGAGGCACAACGACTCACGATACAGCTCCACCACTCCCACTGATTGGATGAGCCCTAGGGCCTCAAGCGCCAGCATGCGATTGGCGCCATAGTACGGTGGGGGATCCGAGCGCGATGCATGATGCGCTGCGTTGCCGATGTAGTCTTGGTGATCGTATCCAGTCTGTGTGCAAGACAGAACCCGTGCCTGAAGACTTTTGGATTGTACGTGTCAAATAGTCGCCGACTGCTGGTGTCCATTCGATCATTGCCGTCCCGTCACCTCGGAGACGCGCGTAATGCTGCAGCCACTTGAGGTATGGCTCACGCCATTCGCCGTTCGCGCCAATGGCGGGCATCTTCATCGCCGAAGGGTGCATCTTTGCGAACGCCTTCGAGTTTCGCTGCCCCCAGGTGGAGTTGGCGCTGTAGAGGTACTGAGAGAGAATGTGAGCACGAGGCGACCGCAGCATGGTGACGTGGAATGTGCCGGAGCGATACATGGCGCGGAAGCAGCATTCGCAATTCGAGTGGTGGTGCGGAGCCAGATTGCAAGCCTGTATCCTGGCATCCGACGTGCCTCTGCAATAAGCGATGAACCAGCGGCCTTCGGGATGTGCAGCACCGCCAACAGCTGGCCTTCAGCGCGAAATGCCAGCGCCGACGCTCCCGGCGGTCGAGGCATCACAGCGATCATGCTCAGCAATCGCCGCAGCATCCTCCTCCTCTTGCTCTTCCGATTCTCGTTGCTTCTTGCCCGCAGTTTTCGGCGACGTCTTTATAGGCGTCTCGCAGCTGCGTACCTAGGTATCCTTCTCGTATTCTCGTATTACGTACGTGTACTTTTAGCTACTGGGAGACAAGGGAGAGGGAGGCGCGATTTCTAGTATTATAGTCTCGAGGCGATCATCGGAGGAGATGTCTGCTTATTTATTTCGTGCGTCCTTGGAAGTTGTGCGCCTCCTTCTCCTATGAGCTCGTATGCCACGTCGCCGCCTGTGTTTGGGTTTCTATGTTTGCGATTTGGAATTTGGTATTTGTCCAGCTCTTTGTTTATTTATTTATTCGCGCATTTAAATCCCTGTGTGGTGGCGGCGTGCCGTCCTCCAACCCCTCCCTTGGGTTGTGTGTTTTCTTTTTTCTTTAGAGCTCGTCATCATCGATGAAGCATCGCAAGGACAAGAAGGAGAAGAGCGCCGAACGCAAGCGCAACCGTAAGAAGCACAAGCGGGATCACGACACAGCGACGGCAGCAGCTCGGAAGGTGAGATGCAAGCAGAGGTTCCGCCGCGGCCGTGGCACCGCATGCGAGTGGACCGACAAGGCGAGCGAGATCTTCCACAAGAACCCGAGAAGTGGGCCAAGAAGCTCCTCGTGATGCGCAAGCTCACCGACATGGTGATGGGCGACAAATTTCTTGCCCAACCCTTGCGCCATCCGGCTGCCCCTTTGACGGGCCCCGCTGCACGCACGGCCTTTTCGGATGAACGGGAGCTGCAAGCCCTCACAGCTCTTCTCGCACTGGCAGCATATGCATGCCAACAACCCCGCCGCCAAGCAGCTGGAGGCGCGCTGGCGCCAGGCGATCAAGATGAAGGGCACATCTCGCTCGAGCAGCTCGACCAGTGGCAGTGCGCCCCATGCACGTTTGACTGGCGACACCGAGGAGGGCTACGAGCCGCTGCGCACCCCACCGGCAACGCCGGACGGGACGGAGCCGTCCATCGTCTTCCCGCACTCGTTCGAGGTTGGCTCCGCCGAGCTCCGGGAGTGGCTCGCCGGGTCGGGCATTTGAGGTGAACTGGTGAGGGCACGTGAGCGCGCTGCGGGCGACATGTGTTAGCGGGTGCATGTGTCAGCTCGCGTGTCAGCTCGTGTGCCTTCTTCAACGACAATCCCCTTTTCGAGCACAACGAGTCTACGTTTCTTTTTTGTTTGCTCCTCGGTCCTCGCGCTCTGTGCGGGGCCGGAGCGCGGACGGCGGAGAGAGGCCGGGCTGCTCGGCCGGTGAGGCGGGCAGGATAGGGCAGGATACGGCGGGATATGGCGGGATATGGCGGGATATGGCGGCATATGGTCAGATATGGAGAGATACATCAAGATACCGCAAAAGAATCGTCCACACCAGGGCTCAAGTACGCTAGAGCCGTACTCGCCCGTATCTGCTCGCAGCGGCGGTGGTGGCTTCAAGTGTGGCTTCGGCCGCGGCGGGTGCGCAATTCCACCACATGTCTCGCAAGGTCGCCTGAGGCGGCGGAGCGCGGGAGGTCGGGGTTGGGCGGGCAGGGAGGTGGTGTGCATGGGAGCGCGGATACGAGGGATGGGCGGGTGGGTGGGCGAGAGGGGCGCGGCGCCCTGTGCGAGTCCGACCTGCTTGTCGTCTGC
>NW_005198267.1:47999-51007 GCF_000372725.1 Emiliania huxleyi CCMP1516 | reverse complement strand
CCCCCCCCCCCCCCCCGGGGGGCCCCTCCCCTCTAGGCGCTTTTTCTTTTTTTGCCCCCCCCCCCCCTTTTGCCGCCTTCCTTACGGACCCCCCCCTTGCCCCCCCGGGGCCCGGCCACTTCCACGGCTTCTTTGGGGGTTTCCCCTCCTACTCTCGTGGCCCCCCCCCCCCCCCCCCGCCGTTTCCCTAATCCTCTCCCTCGCCGCCCCTACTACCGCCGCCTCCCTCTCCGCTCCCCTCCCCCCGAGCCGAGCCGGCGGCGGCGGCGGCGGCGGCGGCGGCGGCGGCGGCGGCGGCGGCTTCGAACCTTTTGTAGCGGTCATCGAGATCGCAAGCGGTGACGCTGACAGCCGGTTCGGGCGAGCGTGGTGCGTCGAGCCAGTCGCAGCGCATCCACCACAGGGGGGGGTGCAGCTTTGTGCAAAGCAGCGTCAAGTGCATCCACGGGCCGTGTGCCGAGGTAGATCGTCTCGGCGGGCTCGAGGGTATGAAGGTCGGGGTTCGTTCCACCTCACGGAGGCTCCATGTCGGAGAGAGAGATTTTTAGCAATACCAAACAACTCTAACACTCACACGTAATTTGGGGCCTGGAGCCCTGTTCACGCGCGCGCGAGACGTGCAGACAGGGTTGCCAGGTGAGAGCGAATGGCGCGGTTCACGCCTCGCACAACAGAGAGAGAGATGCGCTCTTTGTTGTCATGTCGGCGGAATCACGCCGGCCAAGAGCGGGAGCGCCAGAGAGAAGGCAAAAGGCAACATGTAGCAAAGCTCTCTCTAACGCCGCGGTCAAAAGAGACCGACGGACCTTGAATTTCGGCGGCGCCGAAATTCACACAAGACTGTGAACACACCCACAGGACGCCGAGTACAAGACAATAGGAAGGGAGTGTACTCAGGCAGTCAGGGACGGGTGAGTTCAAGAACATACTAAGAGCACCTAAAGGAGCAAGGCATAGCTGTGAAGTGGTTTCCACTGACAAAGGCATAGCTGTCGCGCACTCATTCATGACCGGTCTCAATGCCCCACCCCCCTGCGCGCGGGCCTTCTAAGCCCGCGGGTAGTCCCCCCCCCATCCCCAGGGCCTCCAGGGCTCGCACCTCAACCTCTCACAGGCCAGCGCACAGCGCCATAGGAGGTATTTTCTTCTCAATAACAAGGCTGTGAAGTGGTTTCCACTGACACCATCCGAACCCTCCTGCATTCACGAATGTCTGCGTTGTGTACGTACTTTTAGCTTACTGGGAGAAAAGAGAGAGGGGGTTGTGTTCTCTAGGCCCCTAAGGGCCCTACGCGCGGCGTGAGAGCTCGGAAGCGAGCTTTGCACGGCGATCGAGGATGGCACGGTTCACCCCCTTCACCGAAGCGATGGAGATGCGTTCCGCGTGGTGTGACACAAATGAGAGGCGGGAGTGGGGAGGGTACGCGGTGCGGTCAACGCCCGAGCGTTGAGCCTTGCGCGCAAGGCGGTTGATCTTTGCAACTGCTGGCGGCGAGAAGCCGCCGCCGAATGTCTCGTGGAGAAGCAGGTTGAACTTGTTGCGTTTGGTGAAGATCCCATCATGGTAGTGGCCACGCTGTGACTTGACGTAGCCTTGGCCGGTGGTGTGGTCGAACGCCCGTTGACCACGGAACCCGCGTTGCTTGCAGCCCATGTTTGCAAGGCGGGCGCGCTCTTCGGTGTTGCCGAAGGCGAACTTGTCTCCAACGGAGCCGGGGTTGCCTCCGTCCCGGCGAGATCTTCCGCTTCTTGGGGGGGAGTGTGCAGTCGCCGTCGGAGGAGGAGCCGGCAACCGAGGTCGGGCCGTTGTCGGAGCTGCAGCTGGGGCCGGCTGTGCCGTGCGCGGGAGTTGGGCTCGGGTTGGCTGGCGGGGGCGCGGTGTCAGCGGAGGGAGGCGCGGTGGGGGGCGTGGCTGCGGCTGCGGCGGCAGCTGCGGTGTCGGTGGCGGTGGCGTCGGCGGTGGCGGTACCGAGGGCACCGGGCGTGAGGAGGGTGGGGTTGGCGGCCGCCGCTTCGGTCGCTGGCACGGGATCGCCGTTGAAGGGGTACCAGTGGTCAAGTGCAATCGGGAAGCCGGCAGGGAGCGGCACGTGTAGGTTGATGTGTTGAAGCGCTGCCGGGACGCCCCCATTGTCTTCACCGTACTTTTTGTGGATCGCTCCGCTGCCGCCGATTGCCCCATGTGCAGCGCAGAGATCCCAGCAGCTGAAGATGCCGCGTCCGCGTCGAGGGATATAAAGAGCATAGACGGGCGGCTCCTTCTTCTTCTTCCCGTTGCCGGCGGCCCAGACCCCAGGTAGTAACGTGGCGAGGGTGATGGCTGGTCTGGAGCTGAAGGCGGCGACGCAGAGTTGAGCGGTGTACGGGTTGACGATGATGTGAGATATGTCGTAAAGAATGTCGTAAGAGATGACGGTCTCGGGACGGAACAGATCGAGGGCGTGTTGGCAGGACGACAGGTTAGGGCCTCTCTCTGTTGTACGATGGTATGTCCGTCGTAAAGCCGTACTGTGCCATTCTGCTTGTCTGTTTTGTGGCCTCTTCTCTCGTCTGTCGGTGTTTTGTTGGGGTTGGGAGGGGTTGGCGCGGGGGTGGAAGGCCACCTCCAGAAGCAACAGCAACGTGTTCGAGCGTCAACCATATTCGTCGTCGGGAAGTGGTTCCGATACGTGAGTCTGGTAGGCTGGAACACGCTGACGGTAAAGAGGCCGCAACGCATGGCCTTAGCGCATCTCTCAAGGAGATCGCTGCAGTACGGAGCACCGTCCAGGGAGCTGGCAGTGGTTGGGACGACTGCCATTTGCATCCAGAGCCACTGCATGCTCAAATTTAGTTTTGAAGCCTCCCACGACGAGGTTTTGCTGGGGCCGACCGGAACCCCCCCCTGTCATGTTTTCCGCTCCTTTTCGGGGATACCTATTCCCTGCCAAGGAAAGCCGCTATAAGCCGGTGGTAGGGTCAAGCACGATTCCACGAGGCCGTCCTCTGAGGTCCCGGGGATCCCCCCA
>NW_005198267.1:42654-47893 GCF_000372725.1 Emiliania huxleyi CCMP1516 | reverse complement strand
ATTTGGAGTTCTGGGCCTTCCCAACTCTGGCAGACGCCTCGCCTCCCTTTCTCGCGGCGCGACTCGTCCTGTGTTATCTCGTAACCAAGACCAATCTCCTCCGCTCGATGCCTCGCGATACGCCTCCCGACGTAGTGTCGTATTCGACGGTGGTGGCAGCGTGCCGACGCGGGGGAGCCACGCAGCAGGCGCTGGACTTGCTCGACGAGATGAGAGTGGGCGGCGGTGACGGCGGCGGCGACGGAGGAGGGGGCCCCCTGCCGCCCGCCCCGAACGCCTTCACCTTCACGACCGCCGTGACTGCGCTGGCGGAGGCGGGCCGGTGGCGCGAGGCCCTGCAGATGTACGACGACATGCCGTCGTCACTGCCGCCAAACGAGGCGCTGCTGCATGCGGCCGTCGTCGCCGCGTCTGCCGGCGGGGAGTGGCGGCGGTCGCTCGAGCTGCTCGGCGTGCGTCTGGCGGAGGGCGGCGACGAGGGCGGCGACGAGGGGGAAGGCGGAGGCGGAGGAGGCGGGGGCACGGCCGGGGCGGGAGGGGCGGGTAGGTCGGCGGGCGCGGAGGCGCTGCTTCCGCGCGCCTCCTCCTTCAATGTCGCTATCCGCACTTGCGGCGAGGCGGGACAGCCGCGGGCGGCGCTGGCGCTACTCCGGCACATGCGCTCTCTCGACGTGAAGCGGTCGCTGCTCACGTACAACGCGGCCCTTGGCGCCATGGCGCAGGGAGGGTGCTGGGAGGAGGCGACGGAGCTGCTCGCCGAGATGGGGCGGGAGCGGGTGAAGCCGACCCTGATCTCGTTCAATCTCGCGCTGGACGCCTGCGCAAAGGCAGCGCGCGGAGACGCGGCGATGGACTTGCTGCAACAGTTGCGCGGCAGCAGGCGGCTCGCGCCGGACGTGGTTTCGTACACGTCCGTCATCACCGCCTTCTCGCGCGCCGGCGACGTGGCGCCGGTCCTCGGGCTGCTTGGTGCGATGGAGGAGGGGGGGACCGCCGAGCCCGACGACTTCACATGGTCGTCAGCGGTCGCGGCGTGCGACCGGGCGGGCGAGTGGGCGCAGGCCCTCGCTCTCTTCCGCGGCCTTCGAGCCGCGGGCGGCGCCACCTCGGCCGCCGTGTGGAACGCGGCGCTGTCGGCCGCCGGCGCTGGGGGGCAGTTCGAGGAGGCGTCCACTCTGTTGGCCGAGATGCGCGCGGCGGGGTTCGAGCCCGGGCTGCGCGCGCTCAACGCCGTCCTCCGCGCCGCGGAGAGCGCCGGCGAGGGCGAGGCCGCGATGGAGCTCCTCTCGGCGATGCGGCCCGGCGCGGAGCCCGACGCCGCCTCGTACGCTTACGTCGTCGGCGCGCTCGGGCGACAGGGGCGGGCGGAGCTGGCGCTGGGCGTGTGGGGCGCGATGCTCGACGAGGGCGTGAGAGCGGACGCGCGCTCTTTCGCTGCCCTCCTCGCCGCACTCACCGCCGCCGGCCGGGCGGACGCCGCGCTGCAGACGTGGGAGGACGCTCGCTCTGCGGGGTGGGATGCGGCGCTGGCGGCGCCGGTGGCGGCCGCGGCGATGGACGCGGCAGGCGCCGCGAGCGACGCGCGACGAGCAGTCGAGATCTTTGGTCTCGTCAAGAGCAGTGGCGAGACGCCGTCGGCGGGCTGCTATCGCGCCGCCATCGCCGCGTGCGAGGCTGGTGGCGAGTGGCGGGCGGCGGTTGGCCTCTGGGAGGAGATGGGCCGCGCCGCCATGTCGTCGCCTCTCGTACCGCTCTCGAGCGCCCACAGCGCCGCCTTCGCCGTCACGCGCGCCGCCGCCGCCCGCGGCGAGGCGGGCGCCGAGGCGGCGCGGGCGCGTATCGCGGCGGTGGCGGTGCAGCAAGGCGTGCCGCTGCTGGCGCTCGCCGAGGCAGAGACGTGAGAGCGCGCGCGGGGCGCGTCTTAAGGGTTGCCGATTCTCTCTGGCATTCGGATCGAGGGGCAGCGATAGCACTTGGCAGGCTGCGGTGGTTACTCTGTTCGCAACCATCGGTGTCGAAACACCGCTCC
Source organism: Emiliania huxleyi CCMP1516 (assembly GCF_000372725.1). Classification (NCBI taxonomy): domain Eukaryota; phylum Haptophyta; order Isochrysidales; family Noelaerhabdaceae; genus Emiliania; species Emiliania huxleyi. The sequence goes on along the minus strand of NW_005198267.1, from coordinate 45,864 downwards.
GACGCGCTCGACTCTAGTGGGTGCCCCTTGACTTCTTAACACTACTCACTAGAGCTTGCTGCCTTGCTCTAGAAACCTCAAACCATCCTGCAAGCTAGGCTCCGTAAGACAAAATTGTTTGTCGTCTGTCATCAGTCCTTTATCTCTCTATCTGTACGTGGACTGGTATATTTTCACACGCAGGCTCGAAATCCACTGCGTTAGCGAGATACTTTCAGCTGAGGTGCGTGCCACACGGCCTTCTCTGGTAGGACGGGAACGAGATGATAGTAGGGAGTAGAAGAAAGCAAAGAGGAGCCCTGCGCACGCACGACTCCGCAGGAGAAGCCCCTCCCCAGACGAAACACAAGGGAGAGGTGGGTGGGTCACAGAAAACTGCGGCCGCCAGCGACAGAGCGTCTCGCTGGCGGACGGCGAGAGGAACACAAAGGGACGTCCGGACGTCCATCCACTGGGATGAGATAACTGGAGATCTAAGGTCGAATCTCCCGATTCCACAGCCGCCCACAGGAGCGCCGCCTCAACACGGGGTCTCGGCTCTATCGAGCCAGAGGCGAACGAACTTGCTGGGCTCGTCGCCAAACGCCGAGCTGCGCAACTCCACGAAGTCGTAGTCGTGGAGTGTCAGGCTGCTCCACCATCACTAGATCGGCGTCTACGCACAGGCTCCAGATCACCATTGCGCAGCCCCAGAAGGCCCGTCCATCGGCCATCTTGAGGGGGAGGCAGTCGGTGTCCTGACGCAGCTGTTGGAAGCATGGGAATTCGGCGTACTTGCGGCCATGCTATCACGCCTTGCGACAGCCTGTCGGCGCAGCTGACCGTGCCATGATGCACAATTGATCACCTGCATAGCTCGCGGCCTTAGTATTAAGCATTCAGTGACGACCTGATCGTACGGCCAGTAGGAAGGTGTCCTTCCAGCTGCGTGCACGCTTCTGGCGCAATGCGCGTCACCTCGGATGGGCTGCTGGCACTCTCGAGGCTATGCCTACACAGCCTCGTGCGCATGGGCAGTCAAGAGGGACCATGCACCTTCTCAGGACAGCGCCGGTGCCTCTCTCTTGGACCGGCAAACTTGGTGGTCTCGTGTCACCAATGTGGGACCAGTGCGGCATCGCGCCATCGACAGCTCTGAACTGCGCCTCACCACTGACCGGGAAGGCCGCCAAGTGGGCCAGCACAGGTCGCACATTGTGGCAGCAGTCAGCAGTGCATGGCTGATAGCTAGAGCAGCAGCGTCAGGGTCGCAGGGTCGGATCGTGTCAAGCCTCTCGCCCGGCCGGCCGCGTGCAGACGTCGGCCTGTCTGCTGTCTGCAGTGATCTGTCGGCGGTCAGTACGACCGATCAGGTCGGAGTTTTCTGATGGTTGGAGGGTCTATCTGTATGTACTCCTCGAGATCTCTCCAAATCTGCCCTCTGATTAACCTAGCTTAATCGGGAAGTCGGTGCTCATAGAGACTCATAGAGCCGGAGCCCCGTTTCCGCACTGCTGCGCGGCGCACGGTGTGGGCCGGGGGCCCCCGCGCCGGCCCAGAGCCTCCGTGTGGACTCGCAGCTCCGGTTGGATGTCGGCGACCTAAAGCTCGGCGGTCGTCGCTTCGCGCCGGCCGACTCAATGTTTTATACGATTTACCCGCAAGAGGTGTCCGTTTTATTTGCATATGCCATAATTATCTTGGCCACGCCCACGGCCACGATTACCGATTATTGCAATACGCCCCGGTCACTCCACGCTCTGACGTGACAAGTGAGGCGTGCTCCCTCTAATGGGGAGTGCGTTCCTCCACGGGGGCTGCGTTCCTACTCGAGCTGGCCACACCTTCCTAGACATTACGGCTTTCGGCTGATCCGAGACATACTCTGGGTCACGCTATGACCTTGGCCGGAGCCACCTACAGAGAGCACTCATGGTCATGCCGCCATGCCGTCATGCGCGGCCTTCTCAAAACCTCTCCACTCTAGATTGCGCACCCCGGCGGCGGCGCTCTCAGACAACCGGGACCTCGTCGAAGACTTTCGAGCCGTCGGCGGCCAACATTTCGTCCGCTGCGGCGGCGATGGCGCCGTTGCAAAAGGCCTCGATCGGCAGCACTGAGAATGGCTCCTCGAGCTGAATGCCCGCCTCCTCGATGCCAAACAGGAAGAAGGAGATGACGAAGGTGGCTGGGATGGTGGCCCAGTGATTCCATGACTCTCCGAGCGCTTGCCAAAGGCCAAGCGGCATCAGGACGAGAAAGACGGACAGGAAGCGAGCCAGTAGCCGCGTGTACATCAGCGGGATCGGCGACTTGAAGATGCGCTCGTTGGCCCCGGTCAGGTCGACCAGGACAGAGATGGACGTATCGATGCGACCCATGTTCATGCTGTCGATGTCCGCCCGCCGCAGCGTCGCCGACATGGCTTGCAAGCAAAACATCGGCCGATTGCTTGCGGACATGGTCGCCTCGGCCTGGGCAGGCGACATCAGCCCGGCGCTCACGAGCTCGTAGAGCTCGCCGCGCAGCACGTCGTCGTCGGACGGGCCGCGGAGAAAGTTGCGCAGTGCGCGCGCGAAGGCGGTCGTCTCCGCTGCCATGCGCCGCTTGAGCGTGGTGTGGCGGGCGTCATCTGGGAAGTACTGGTTGCTCTGCCGCACGACGTTGCGGCAATTGTTGATGAGGCCTCCCCAGAGCGTGCGGGCCTCATTCCTAGCGTCGCCAATAACCGAGGTCAGGGTGGGGAGACGGCCTCGCGCCGTGTGTCCAGAGCACCGCGTGGATACACGGGATCAAGCACATTTCTTCGGGGAGATATGGGGAGACATTCCGCTTCTAGCGCGTCGTTCCAGCGCGAGTAGGCCTACAGACCGAAACAGGAGGATCCCGCCTTCATGCCCCAATTACTGCCTCGGCCAGGATCGGGCGGAGGGGGGGCGGGGGGCAGGCAAAAGCGTCAGTACTGCTACTACTGCTACTGCTACTGCTACCACATCCGCTACGACTGTTGCTACGACTATCACTGCGACTGCGGACCGTGTTTGTGCGGAAGACGAGGAGGAGGGAGAGCGCCGGCATGGCGATGGTGAAGGGGAGCGCCGGCAAGCTCATCGTCTTGAGGTTCGCGTCCAGAAAGTTGAGCGGGCCCGGGTGCACCACGCCGCCGGCCCCCTAGTAGAGGGGTGAGGGTGAGGGAGAGGGACGGGTAGGGTGAGGGTGAGGGTGAGGGTG
>NW_005198267.1:39258-42554 GCF_000372725.1 Emiliania huxleyi CCMP1516 | reverse complement strand
GGGTGAGGGTGAGGGGCGAGGGTGAGGGGTGAGGAACCTGGTAGCTGACGAAGAGGCAGTTGAATGCGACGACGAACGCCGCGACCGACGTGACGAAGACGAGCTCCTTGAGGTGAGGGAAGGGGAGGTCAGCTTCTCCACACACACGAGGGCGGTGGGGCAAGGGCCCGGAAACTCCCTCGCGACTTCACGTCTACGAGACGGGAGCCGCGAGAGACAGGAGTTGCTTGGGCAGCGCGCGTCGCGGCTCATGCAGTGAGGCTGTGTGTGATGCAAATCCGAGTGAGAGAGTTGATACACTGCCGTGAATACAGGGGGGGGGGGGGGTCTTCAATGGTTGTGACGAGATTGCCCGAGATTGCCCGAGATTGCCCGAGATCCGACGAGCTCCTTGTACAGCGCGCGGTTAATGCCGCTGGAGGGGATGGAGAGCATGTTGCGCAGGAAGCGCTCACTCGAGCGGTGCCGCACCCAGTCGTCGTGCATGAATATGGTGCGCCGGTCCTTGCGCTGCGTCTCTGCGTAGTCCTCGGGCTGCTCCCAGAATGGGACCCGCTCCTCGCCTGGTCACAGCGCGCGAGGTGCGAAGACACAAGCTGAAGAAGGTGGAGTATGGAGACGCGACTCGGGCTACGAGAGGAGACAGCTAGGAGAGGGGAGAGGCAGGGAGACTGCAGCGAGGAGAGAGCAAGGAGAGAGGCAGAACCAGTGCGAGGAGAGAGAGGCGGCTGCTCCTGCGATGGAGCCGACGTTGTCGATGTCCTCACTCGGGATAGCCCGCTGCTCCGCCGCCTTGAACGACTGCGCAACCACCTGCCACAGCCGCCGCGCACTCGCCTCGTCGCCGCCCATCCGGTTCGACACGGCCGAAGGGTTCGGGACGGCTGAAGGGTCCGGCGCCACGGCCGCTTGAGGCGGGATCGGCGCAAAGTTTCCGCCGCGAGGCGCGGCAACCTGCGACGGCAGCGGCATGGGCGCCGCGGGGGCCGCCGAGTCGCGCGTCGCGCCCTCCGTCTGGGCCCGCAGAGCCTCGACTGTCGAGGGGTCGGGAGTCGGCGTTGCTAGGGCTGCAGACTGCGGGGGGCCGTAGTCGGCGCCATTTCCCATCGTCGGCGTTGATGAGCGGAGAAGACGCGTTCGCCGCACCGGACGTGGAGAGAGCGCGGCAGACGCAGCAGCCAGCCAAACCAGGACCATGGTGATCACGCCAGCAGTTATCTCGATTTTTGTCTCAAGCCCGCGCTTTTTTTTACCCGTGTAGGCAGGGTGGAAGAAATAAAAGAGCCTGGCTGTTCTTCACCTTACTACCTACCTACCTACTAAGAAATGTAATTCGGATTTGTGAAACGTTATTCTCGACTTTTTTCGCGAGCCACAGGCGCTCGCCTCCGGACAGCGTGCCGAGCGCCTGCTACAGGTTTGCCTGCAGCCCAGCCGCACTCGCTGCGGCGGCAGCTACAGTGGGTTGCGGGCATTAAGAAAACGTACCATTAAGAAACCACGCCGAGCGATTTCCGCAAAAATCTAAGAAACCACGGCGCGCCGCAGGCGCGGCCCCGAGAAAAGGCCAGACACGAGTGTGAACGGGAGGCCCAGCTCAAAATTTCTCTTCGCCTGCGGCGCGCGCACTTGTCACTTTCCAAGTCTGCGGTGTTCTGAGTGGATGGAGTGAATGGAGGCGTGTGTGCGTCTTCCCGTCATCCAGACAGAGAGCCGACTCGGCGGCAGACTCTGGCATCGCCCTCGCGGACCGCAGCTTACCTCTTACCTAAAAATCCTTCGGGCCGGCGCTCTGGCTTGAGTGCCCCGGCGGCCGGAGCTAAGAAACCACGGCGTGGGGTGGATGAGGGCTGTCGAAAGGCTTAGAAACGGCGGCGTGCCGCGCAATCCTGTTTTCTTAATGCCCGCAACCCACTGTAGTTCTCGAGGTTCTCGAGGTGGATATCCTTTGGCCGCGTTGGGTAGCGAGGATTGGTGTGACGCGATCCACGCAGGCGTGTTTTCTGGCGGCCGACCGTCAGTGCACGTAGAGAGTCGGCGCCATCGCTCTTGCCGCGCCGCGCGTAGTGCGCGTCGCGCGGTACCGCACTATTAGCCGCACTATTAGGGCACTATTAGGCTATAATAGTGTCCTAATAGCGCCCTAATAGTCGCTATTAGCCCTTCTCATAGTGGTTGCGACGGTGTATCATTCACTTTATGCCACCGTTGCATATCCGGTGTATCATTCACTTTATGCCACCGTTGCATATCCGACTGCACCCTACCCGCCCTGCCGCTGCTGCATGCAGTGCTCATAAACGGGAGCGATGGTGTCACCGCGCTCGCACACCAGGACTGAGAGTTAGCTTGCGACGAAGCCCTGCGGCGCCCATCTGCCGACTCGTATTGGCCGCCTCCACACACGGCACGACCTGTTCTCCCCCCCTTCGCACGCGACCTGGGGACACAGAGGCACGGGCACTCGCCAGCTACCACCGCACCCACTCCCTCGCGCACTAGGACTGCATCGAGCCGTTTCTGCGGGCGGTCGCACCGACGCTGCAAATTCAGGAGGTGCCCTTCGACGCGCCCCTCAGCCTTCCCGAGTACAGCGTCCACCTAAAGCAGCGGGGGTGCTGCTCCGAGGCACCCCCGATGCCGCTACTTCTCCCCTACTTTGTGGACCGCGCTCTCGGGAGCGATCTACGGCCGAGGCACACGCTGCTGATTCGGCGCAACCCCGACCGGCCGAAGCGGGCTTTTGTCCCCGTGAGCTACGACCGCCTCGCCGCATCCTTGGGGACTGGCGCCGGCGGAGCCCTACGAGTCTACTACGGCAACGAGCGGTGCCGCGGTGCCATAGATAGCGCTGCTCGGCGGTCGGAGAAGGGGGACGCACTGTTCCGCTAGAGGCAGCTGACAGAGTATCGGGTTTCGCCGTGTGCGACGCACCTCCAGTCTCCCCCGAAAGGGGGGCCTCCCTACGATGTGTGTGTCAGTTTGCGACTTATCTGCGTCACAGGTTGCTCGACACGATGCGCCTCTTCCGCGACGCGGAGAGCGTGGTCGGCTACCATGGAGCGGGCTTTGTCAACACCGCTTTCTCACGCTACGCGTGCGTGCACGAGCTCTCCACCCTAGATGCTGAAGCCACACTCTTCGCCTAGCGGCCTCGTGCAGCGAATGCGCTGAACCGTTGGGCCACGGCACCGGCACAGCATACACACACTGCCGCGTTCAAGGCCTCGGAAGAGTGTAAGGCACACCCTCTCCTCCATCTCATCCGTGTAGGCTCTCCACCTTCAACACACTAT
>NW_005198267.1:22206-28704 GCF_000372725.1 Emiliania huxleyi CCMP1516 | reverse complement strand
GAAGGCACCGAGATGTACCTTTTTGCGCAAATGGTCAAATCAAGGTTTTGTAACGCGAGCTGTGCCACAGTGAAACGCTGGCATATCAAGTTGGTGCCGGCTGGGGTGAACACTGGAACAACGTTGAGGATTTCAGCCAACAAAGTTAACGTGGGCGGTTAGGCTGCCCATCTCCTCTCAGAGTTCGACCGTGTTTTCTTTTTTATTTATTTCCCTTACGTCAACCAGAGCGCTAATCCTGGAGGAAGCAGTTCCCCGCGCCGACCCCACACCACCGCCGTCACCGCCGCGCGCCGCCGCGAGCGTCACCGCCGCCGGCGTCACCGCCGCCGGCGCAGTGTGTCGTGGCTGCCGCCCAGCAGACTCCTCATCTGTTTCAGGGAGTGGTGGCCTGCGGCGCGGACAGATCCGGCAACAGGTAAGTCCACTCGACCCTCGCGGGGGAGGCGGCACCCTCTCGGGGGAGCCGGGCCGGCCTCTCTGGCTCGCGTCTCCACGTCCTGAGACGGGAGCAGCCAACCCATCCAGTCCCATCACCTCCCCCTCGAACGAGGTTTGCCCTCTCCTGTGCAGGATCTGAATCCGCTCCAGCTCCCGGTCGGCTGATCTCGGCCAATCTCGGCTGGGCCTCGCCGTCCACGAGCAGAATCCGGATCCGCTCCACGTCGGTCTCGTTAGCGTGGTCCGCCTGCGAGCACGTTATACTTGCCCCTCAAAGCACATGGCACTCAAGCGCGGCCTGAAGTACGCTGCTGGTTAGGCGGGGAGGGCAGCGGCTGCGGCGAGGACTACTACGGCGGGCAAGGCTGGTTCCGTGGCGGCGGCGATAGTTACTGAGGCGTTTGGGGCTGAAGCTGCTGCGACGGCACGTCTAGAGGGTTGCTGCGGTGGCGACGGTGGCCTCTGCTGTTGCTGAGGCAGCGATGTTGCGAGGTGACTGAGAGAGCATCTAGTGCGGCTCGCGAATCGCTCACGCGCCGCCTCTCGCACGCCCGCGGCCGTGTCTGGCTCGACGCCTTTCAGCGCACGCAGCACCTACCCAGCGGCCGCACGCCTCAGGCGCGTCGGTGAGTGCGGCGGCGGTGGACGCGGCGGCGTGAGGGCGGAGGCGGTGAGTGCGGCGGCGGTGAGTCGGCGTGAGGGCGGCAGCGCTGAGGGCGGCGGCGCTAAGGGCGGCGGCGCTGCAGGCGCAGAGCAGCCAGCCGAAAGGGCTGAGGGCGGACGGAGGGCGGAAGCGATGGCGGAGAGGACGGCGGAGGGCCAGCCGGGAGGGAGAGAACAGCAGCGCTGCTGCTGCTTGTGCACGCCTCTCGGTAGAGCCTGCGTGCCTCTGCCTTGAGCACAAAGTGCCGCATTGTGGACATCGCGAGTGGCCGGTCGCGCCGCCGCAGCAAGACGCCGAGTTTTCGGCCCTCTTTGCGGCCGCAGGGCGAGGAATTGCTAGCTGTGCCAGCAGGGCGATAGGGGGGGGCGCCTGGGTAAATTTAGGTCGGTGTGAACAGGGCTCGCACCTCAACCTCTCACAGGCCAGCGCACAGCGCCATAGGAGGTATTTTCTTCTCAATAACAAGGCTGTGAAGTGTTTATGTACTCTCTCGAGTTCTCGAGGTGGATATCCTTTGGCCGCTTTGGGGAGCGAGGATTGGTGTGACGCGATCCACGCAGGCGTGTTTTCTGACGGCCGACCGTCAGTGCACGGAGTTGCCCTGTTGCCCTGTTTATGTACCTTTAGTGCTGCGAAAGCAAAACAAACAAACAACCTGCTGCTCCACGAGACGTTCGGCGGCGGCTTCTCGCCCACCGCCGTTCTCAAGCTGCGCCGCCTCGCGCGCAAAGTCGCGCGCGGCAGCGTCGACCGCACGGCCTACTCGCCCAAGTACTCGCTCTCTTTTATGTCCCACCATGCAGAGCGCATCTCTCTCTCTGTTGTGCGAGGCGTGAACCGCGCCATTCGCTCTCACCTGGCAACCCTGTCTGCACGTCTCGCGCGCGCGTGAACAGGGCTCCAGGCCCCAACCAAATGACGTGTGAGTGTTAGATTTGTTTGGTATTGCTAAAAATCTTTCTCTCAGTCTAGGGGGTAGGATTTTCAAACGACAAAAGAATATTTCTTAGAATAATAATGGTATATGGAATAATAAGGACGAACAGGGGCCGGACAGACACGCTGCGGCGCAAAGTAGGCACGTGATGGCCGAGGAGACGCGAGCCCGACGGAGCCCGGAGGCCCACAGCCAGCCCCTGCATCGCTGTGGCACGCCCACGGCTTCGCCCCTCCCATGCCACCGCCCGAGCTTCACCTGCGTGTGATGAAGGGGGGTCGTGAGCGAGGGGGGCCTGCTCGCGTATGGCCGAGAGCGCGCCGGCGAGAGCGCGCTGTTGTCCGCGTGCCGGAGACCAGCCCTGCGGGAAAAAGGCAGCATGACTGTGTCGGCCCAAAGAGCCTCCGGCAGCCCTACGGGGTCTCCGTCGGCCGGCGACCAGCCTTGCGCTGCGCGCTGCGGCCGGGCGCTGATCGGCGGAGCGCCTGCGCGGCGCTGCGCGCGTCTTCCCCTTTGCCAGCCTCGACAGCGCGCTGGGGGCGCGCAAAGCCGCTCGGAGAGACGCCCAGGAGCCAAGGAGCGGCCGGAGCGCGGCGAAAGACCGAGGGGAAGTGGCCGCCGCATACAGCCTCCGGCGGGCCTCCGGCGGACGCCTGCGGCGTGGCGCTGCGCGCGACCGGCCCCTTCTCGGTGCGCTGCACGACGGCCTCGCTCAAACGCGCGCCTGCCGGGGCGGGGCGGTCACGAGACCGGCTGAAATCGCGGCCACAGCTGCTTCGGGGGGTGAGGATGACCGGGCATGATCAGCTTCTCGCAAAGTGCCCGCGTCCTGACGCAGCAGCGATTTCGCACCCCTGCTTTTTCGCGGCCTTCGCCGAGCGCTGGTAAGGTCACTTGAGCGAAATTTCTTTTTTTCGCGCCCCGCGCCCGCCAGCCAAAGGAGTGTGTGAGTGTAAGATTTGTTTTGAAAAAGTGCAAAAAAAATTTTCTCCTTCGGGGACACACGATTCCAGAAATGGTTGTGTCCCCGCTCCTCGCTCGCCCGGGCGGAGGGCATGGCCGCGGAGGAGGCGAGTACGCGCTGCCAGGCCTTCCGCAGACAGCCTCTTGGGCAGACTGAGGGTCGGCTTTGCGTGGCGTAGCCCGTGTGCTGCGCTGCGTAAAGCTGCGTGTGCTGAAGGTGCATCTGGTGCTTCCTTTGGGAGGTGCGCACCTCCTGCAGCTGGTGGAAGGCCGTGCCGCCGCTCGCCTGCTCCGTGGACAGGGCGGGGAGGCGGCGCCGCAGCGCCGCAGCATCCGCTGCACGCCGGTGCAGCACTCTGCTGCCTGGTGGGCAGCATGCTGGTGCTGTGCGCGGTGTTTGCGAGGCGGCTTTGGCGCTGTACTGCCAGCCGGAGCGAGTGGCGCGCGGCACGCGCGGCGCCGCGCGTGGCCCGGATGGCGCCAGAGCGCGCGCTCGATGAGCCAGCCGGCGCGGCGCGAGCGCCGTGCAAGCTGGCACATCGTCTGCATGCTGCCGTCAATTCTCTGGTCGACGGCGGTCAATCTCACGATTGTCGATCAAAACCGGCGGGCTTTGTGACGCCGTTTACGCAATCGTTTTTTGGCCTCGCTTTCTCTTTTGCGTGGTTTTATTTTGTTTTTTTGTTTGCGAAGCGACAGAGGGGGGGGCGGGCGGGCGCTAACTATGGGCAACTACATGTCGAAGGTTCGAGGACGACTACTCGCCGCCTGGGTCGTTTGGGGCGCGCGGCTCCGTGTGATAATTTATCGGCCGCAGGGGTCAACCGCTTGGAGCCCGCCCGCCGCACGCACGTGCCCGTTCGGGCCATATTATGAGAGTGTGTGGGAGACGGGAGATGGTCGGCCGCTACGTGACAGTGCTGCTACCGGGCGCCGATAGGACGCTGTCTCTTAGCTATTCTAATCAATGGTAAACCCCATCTGAACCGCGAACAGATGAGGAGAGTAAGCGACAGATGGTGCACCATCAATCAGAACTGTATGAACACGGCTCTCCGTCGGCTCGGTGTGTGCGTATTCTCGGCTTCGCCTTGACCGCTGCGACGATGGGCAAGGCGCTGCGCAAACCAAGGCATGCTGCAAAATCGGCCTCGACGTCCGGCAGCTCACTGCTGACCATGGCCGTGGCGATGGCAGTTGCTGCTATTCTTGCCGGCGGTGCTGTGCTCTACTGGACACAATCCAAGCCTACCGCACCTGTGGAGGCTATTGGGAGCATGGTGGGGCTGGAGCCCGGCATGAAGGCGCCACCGTTTGAGGGCATGATACACACAGGCGAGACGCTCCGCAGCGAGCAGCTTTCCGGCCACCGATTCCTCCTTTGGTTCTATCCCCGTGCCTCCACTGGCGGGTGAACCGCAGAGGGCCGGAGCTTCCAAGCTCTGATCAAAGACTATGCCCAACACAATGTTGCCATTGTGGGCGTGAGCAACGACGGCCCAGCGGCCAGTAAGGCGTTCGCCGACGCCAATGGCTTCGAGTTCCCGTTGCTGTGCGATACGGACCTCTCCATTTCAATTGCTTTCGCAGCACTAAAGGTACATAAACAGGGCAACAGGGCAACTCCGTGCACTGACGGTCGGCCGTCAGAAAACACGCCTGCGTGGATCGCGTCACACCAATCCTCGCTACCCAAAGCGGCCAAAGGATATCCACCTCGCGAGAACTCGAGAGAGTACATAAACACTTCACACCGACCTAAATTTTACCCAGGCGCCCCCCCCTATCGCCCTGCTGCACAGCTAGCAATTCCTCGCCCTGCGGCCGCAAAGAGGGCCGAAAACTCGGCGTCTTGCTGCGGCGGCGCGACCGGCCACTCGCGATGTCCACAATGCGGCACTTTGTGCTCAAGGCAGAGGCACGCAGGCTCTACCGAGAGGCGTGCACAAGCAGCAGCAGCGCTGCTGTTCTCTCCCTCCCGGCTGGCCCTCCGCCGTCCTCTCCGCCATCGCTTCCGCCCTCCGTCCGCCCTCAGCCCTTTCGGCTGGCTGCTCTGCGCCTGCAGCGCCGCCGCCCTTAGCGCCGCCGCCCTCAGCGCTGCCGCCCTCACGCCGACTCACCGCCGCCGCACTCACCGCCTCCGCCCTCACGCCGCCGCGTCCACCGCCGCCGCACTCACCGACGCGCCTGAGGCGTGCGGCCGCTGGGTAGGTGCTGCGTGCGCTGAAAGGCGTCGAGCCAGACACGGCCGCGGGCGTGCGAGAGGCGGCGCGTGAGCGATTCGCGAGCCGCACTAGATGCTCTCTCAGTCACCTCGCAACATCGCTGCCTCAGCAACAGCAGAGGCCACCGTCGCCACCGCAGCAACCCTCTAGACGTGCCGTCGCAGCAGCTTCAGCCCCAAACGCCTCAGTAACTATCGCCGCCGCCACGGAACCAGCCTTGCCCGCCGTAGTAGTCCTCGCCGCAGCCGCTGCCCTCCCCGCCTAACCAGCAGCGTACTTCAGGCCGCGCTTGAGTGCCATGTGCTTTGAGGGGCAAGTATAACGTGCTCGCAGGCGGACCACGCTAACGAGACCGACGTGGAGCGGATCCGGATTCTGCTCGTGGACGGCGAGGCCCAGCCGAGATTGGCCGAGATCAGCCGACCGGGAGCTGGAGCGGATTCAGATCCTGCACAGGAGAGGGCAAACCTCGTTCGAGGGGGAGGTGATGGGACTGGATGGGTTGGCTGCTCCCGTCTCAGGACGTGGAGACGCGAGCCAGAGAGGCCGGCCCGGCTCCCCCGAGAGGGTGCCGCCTCCCCCGCGAGGGTCGAGTGGACTTACCTGTTGCCGGATCTGTCCGCGCCGCAGGCCACCACTCCCTGAAACAGATGAGGAGTCTGCTGGGCGGCAGCCACGACACACTGCGCCGGCGGCGGTGACGCCGGCGGCGGTGACGCTCGCGGCGGCGCGCGGCGGTGACGGCGGTGGTGTGGGGTCGGCGCGGGGAACTGCTTCCTCCAGGATTAGCGCTCTTGACGTAAGGGAAATAAATAAAAAAATAAAACACGGTCAAACTCTGAGAGGAGATGGGCAGCCTAACCGCCCACGTTAACTTTGTTGGCTGAAATCCTCAACGTTGTTCCAGTGTTCACCCCAGCCGGCACCAACTTGATATGCCAGCGTTGCAGGGTTCTGCGCTGCGGGGATCTGGCCGCACAGCGCCGACGACTAAGACTCAGCCCCGCACGCTGACCTAGGGTTAGGGTTAGGGTTAGGGTTAGGGTTAGGGTTACCGAGAGAGGCCCTGTCGCGCCGCCAGTAGCGCGTTCTCCGCACTCCCCACGCCACCAATTGCCGCCTCAGGGCGCCAGCCACCTCTTACACGCGGCCGGCGCCCTCTCGAGGCAAAAGGGTCGAGCGAGCGGGAGAGTCGCGATATGTCTGCGCACCCGCGTGCCGATGGGCGGCGCACGCAACCGAGAGAGGCCCTGTCGCGCCGCCAGTAG
>NW_005198267.1:18338-22106 GCF_000372725.1 Emiliania huxleyi CCMP1516 | reverse complement strand
AGGCGCGATGAGCGTCGTGCCACCTGACCCGAGACAAGTCGCAGGCGTCGTACCGAGCGCGTCGAGACCGTGTCCTGATGTGATATGCACAGGTGAGTCACGTCGGCGTCAAACGCGCGACGTGCGACCTGTCAGCGCTTGATCTCCGATCATCAGCTGCCTCTGCGCGTCCTGGGGATGTACCTTTGTCGCGCGCCGGAGACGACTCGACGCCGCTGAGATCGGAGATCAAGCTCTGACAGGTCGCACGTCGCTCCTTTGACGCCGACGTGACTCACCCGTGCATATCACATCAGGACACGGTCTCGACGCGCTCGGTACGACGCCTGCGACCCGTCTCGGGTCAGGTGGCACGACGCTCATCGCGCCTACCAGCGCTGCCGTGCAGGTTGCCACGACGAGGTCGAGCACGCTTCTATACGCTCGCCGAGCCTTCCTTTCCATCCCATTTGGCAGCCTGGGAACGGTGGCGGTCAGAGGCAAAGCATACGAGGGGTGGTGGAACCACATGTCACGGCTACTGCCGGCTCGACCCCACGATAGCCTCCGGAGGCTGACTTTGAGGCACAATCATCGGACGACGTCGGCGAGTTGAGTCGCGCTCGCGGTAGCCAGATGACCTCTCATACTAGTATCATCGGCCATGGCCGCAGGAAGCGCGGGGGAGGGCGCTGGGAGCAACACGGAGCTCCGTTGGACGTTTTCAAGATTAGCGTGTCAGAGTGAAATGGAACTAGCCTCTGCGCTGCGGGGATCTGGCCCAGTGCTCAAACTTTACCGGTATGAGACCGGTATTTGGCGATATTTTGATTAACTTTGGAGTGGTATGGTATAGTGGTATGCGAAAGTGGTATGCGGGGTTTTCATTAGTTGTAGCGGCTGTCGGTGTGGTCCCGGGGGCGAAACCATGCAAAAGTGCGGGTATTACCCGGGTATACCCGGGTTTTTCCAGGTATACCCGCAAAATACCCGGTATTTTGCCGATTTTGCCGATTTTGCCACCAAGAAGGCACTCCGACTGACGTAGTATGGGCCCCCGGGGGCCCATCTACAGCAGCGGCGAAGTGAGCGTGTTGTGGTGTTGGTGTGGCGTCTGAGCTTGGATCTGTGACTAAAGCCGGTTACCACTGATGGATCCCCACCCGAATAACACACAGTGAGCGCCCCAGCGCTTCACTACGCCCTCCGCGCGAAATCTCGCTAGTGCTGTGAGAAAGTATATTGTACTTTTGAGTAGTACGGGTAGAGGCGTCAGCGGCCGAGCAGTATCCAGATGCTGTCGCGTAGGCCGGCCGGGACCACATCGGTGAGCTGACCCAGCAGAACCTCGACGACAACAGACATTCAACGCACACCAGTTACTTTGACTGTGCGCTGACTCACGGGTCCCCGCGCCCGTAGAGGAAGCGAGGCAGTCGAAAGACGAGCTCGGTGCCGTCAACGACGACACTCGGCTCGGCTGCACCCACCGCCACCACGGCAATCGCACCGACAAAAACGATAAACGTAGAGAACCGCAGGAAAGCATGGCACCGCACGCGCCAGCAAGGCACGAATGACGTCTGAGCGAAGCCAAGCCTCTCTGCGACTGTATCATGCGACTGTATCTGAAGGCGCGGTAGCGGTAGACGGGCAAGCCACAGCTGGCAAGATGCCGATCGCCATTGACCTTGCTCGAGCCGCGGCGAGCCCTGAAAGTGGAGCGTGTCAGGATCGATTGCTCGGCTGTGAACTGACCTCGCTGTGAATGTGACCGCCGTCACAGACACTATTGTCCATGAATGGTAGACTGAGAGTAGAGTAGAATCGGGTCGAGCGACCGGCCCAGTCGACCGTCCCCTCCCCTCAGCAGAGCGGGCGAGAATCCTAAAGGATTCACGCCTCAGAAAAGAGAAAAGTTGTCAAGCGTGTGTGCATGGAGCCTGAACCTCGAGAGGAGAGGAAGCGGGCTCTGCCGTTCGACGTCGACCTGGGCGCCGCGGCCAAGCGGGCCTGCACCGAGAGCGCCGTCAACGTGTTGGCCAACGCCATTCAGGCTGGGGCAGCTGGGGCAGCCAGCGCAGCTCCGAGCACCACTCAAGGCAGTCGGCGGGCGGTGGCGGCGGATGCGACGGATGGGGCGAGCCGTGCGGCCGTCGCGCCTGCGGCGGCCGTGCTACCGCCGCTGCTGCCGCCGCCGCTGCCTCCGCCGCTGCCCGCCGCTGCGCCGCCGCCAACGGCACCGGCGGCCAAGGCAGCGGCGAGACCAAAGCGCAGCGCGCGGAGCAGCAAGGCAGCGGGCAGCGAAGACAGGAGCGGGAGCGGGAGCGGCGGCGGCGGCGGCGGCGGCGGCGGCGGCGGCGGCGGCGGCGGCGGCGGCGCGCCTCGCTCGCTGCCGCAGCGCGAGAGCCGCATGACGCGCGGGGCGGTGCCTGGTCTCGTTGCGGAGGCTGCGAGGGCGGAGGCGGCCCTCCTCGCAGCCTCAGCCGGCAGCTGCAGCAGCGACGGCGATCCCACAGAGGCAAGCTGCCTCAAGGGCGGAGGAGAAGGCCGCAGCGGCGACTCGTCCGGTGCAGAGGGCCGTCTGGCGGCGGTGCTGGCGCTGCTGGCAGACCACCCGACGCCGATGACGGTGGGGAGGCAGATTGTGGCGGCCATCGACGCGAGCCGCGACGGACTTCTAGCAGAAGCGAGAAAGCAGACAGAGGCGGCGTCGGCGCGCGAGCGGGATCGGGCGGGCGGAGGGAAGGAGGGGGCAGTCAAGGAGGCCGGCGCGGCGCTTTTTAATGGCGGGAGCAGCGGCGGAGGCGGCGGCGGAAACGGAAGCGGCGGAGGCGGTGGCGGCGGCAGAGGCAGCGGAGGCGGTGGCGGCGGCGGAGGCGGTGGCGGCGGCGGAGGCAGCGGAGGCGGCGGCGGCGGCGGCGGGGATGGCGGTGGCGGGCAGGGTTGTGGCACGGCTCCACTCGCAGTGCAGTTTAGCGAGCGGGCGCGGCGGTGGGCCACCGACGAGGCGTTGTCCGCTGCATCGGAGGGCCGATGCCCCGCCTCCTCCTCCTCCTCCTCCGCCTCCTCCTCAGACTCCTCCTGCACCACCACCACCATCACCACCACCACCTCCTCCTCCTCCTTCACGCACGGCGGCGGCGGCGGCGGAGGCGGCGGCGGAGGAGGTGTGGCTTCTCCTGCCTCCTGCTCGTGCGCAAACGGAGTCGCGGGGGCGGGGAGGAGGGTGGGCGGTGCGGTGGCGGATGCCGGCTGGCGGGCGCCGCTTTGCGATGCGCTGGCGCGGCTACGCGGCGGCGGCGAGGCGGCGTGGCACGGCCTGAGCTGGTCCGAGATTGACGGACGGATGCGCAGCGCGCTGCAGGAGGAGACGGAGGCTCTCGTGTCAGAGAGCACCGCCGCTCTGGCTGCCGCCGAGGCGGACGCGGCGGCGGCGGCGGCGCCGCCTGGCGCAGGCGGACTGGCAGGGTCAGGGCCAAATGCACCGCCGGCGAGCAAGGCCGCCGTGTGCCGGGCGAGCGCCGCCTTTCGAAGTCTCGCGGCGGCGCGCCGCCTGAGGGCTGAGCTGCTGGCGGCGTGGGAGCGCGTCGCGTCCGTCGCCGCCGCGGCGTCAAACCTCTCGGAGCCGCTGCCGGAGGGGGCCGCGCCGCTGCGGCGGGCGCTTAACCGGCTGCTGGCCTCGCCGCGCTTCGCCGGCTACGCAGTCATGACAAAGCAGGCGTACAACGCGCTGCTGGGGCAGAAGCCGCTCTGGACGCCGAGCGAACGGCGGGATCTTCACGCACG
>NW_005198267.1:0-18238 GCF_000372725.1 Emiliania huxleyi CCMP1516 | reverse complement strand
TCTCCCGCTAGGACGCGGGGGAGCTGTACACGCTCGTGCACTTGCCTTCGATGCGGATCGACGCGCTCGCGGCGGTCGCCGACTTTCAGCCGCCGTGGACGGCGGGCCAGTTCCACCACATGGCCCGCGCGCCTAGAAGCTCAAAACGCGTCCTTGTATTCCAATTAGCGCTGGAGGGGAACACGTATTCCGCTGTCTTCCGCCGTATTAAGCTGTATTCATTGTATTCGCAGCCCTTGTATTTATGTGGCGCTCTGAATACACAATTCCGTCTTCCCGCCCTGATGTTGGTGTATTCAGCATGTAGGCCCACGCCTGCCAAGAGGACCGCATGTTCTTCTTCGGCCGCCGCTCAGAGGTCAAGCTGCTGCCGCGCTCAAAGTACGAGTCCTCCAACTCGTTCGAGGGGGGCACGCGCTTCTCCTCGCATTTCCACATGCCCACGCTGCTCTCGGTGGACATCGTATGCGCGCGGCCCGGGAGGCGAGGCCTGGCGGCGGCGCTGCTGGCGCACATCGCCTGCCTGCAGTCCCCCTTCCTCTGCGAGCGGACGCACTTGCTCTTTGACATCTCTGGCCGCGAGGCGAACACGCGCATGGTGAGCTTCACGCAGGCCCTCGGCGCCCAGCGCTATCAGACTTTCGCCGACGAGGCGCGCTCCGAGGGTTTCATCGGCGTCGAGGGCGACGACCCCTCCATCTTTTGGACCTACAAGACGGGCAGCGGCTACGGCGTCAACGAGGACCGTACTGCGGGCGTCTACGCCATCGACCAGGACACCGGCACGCCCATCACGGCGCTCCACCCGGCGGTGCTCTTTGACGACCGCGTCACCGTCTCCGATTTTCACCGCTCCGGCTCCTCTCAGCCGCTACTCGACCGGAATGCCGCACGGGTTGCGGGAGCCGCAGCCTTCACGCGCCTCCCCGCGCAGCAACTCTTGATAGGTCTGGCTGTGAACAGGTGGCGGGCCGCAACTGCTCCTACTTTTGCCTCGCTCCAAACGAGACAGTGCAGGCGCCGACCCCCCCCCCCCCCTCCCCTTTCCGCCGCCAATGCGCTCCACTGCTGCACTAGCCGGGGCACGCAGTCCAGTGCCTCCTCTTTCCCAGTCTATCGCCTCTTCCGCCTCTCGCTCCCGCGACACGTCCACAACGCGTCCACAGCATGCCCGCGACACGTCCACGACACGTCCGCGACACGTCCCGCACACAGGCGCGCCTCGCTGCGATCCTCGATGGACTCGCAGACGCCGAGGGGGGCGCCGCTGCCCCCTCCCCTGGGGGCGAGCGCGAGGGGGGCGCGGCGTTTGCGGTGCCTGATGGAGCGACGGGCTAGGCGGGTCGCTAGACGCTAGTGTAGGGGGGCGGCGGGTGGAGGGCAGCCGTGTTGTCAATTTTTCACGCGCGCGCGTCACGCCGGGTATTGCTCGCGGTGCGGGAGCGGCGCGCGCGCGCAAAAACTCGGCCCTGAGGGCCGGGTAGGAGGGGTCTAGGTTACCTCAATACACAACCCCCTTTCTGCTGTTTCTCGGGTCCGTTGGCCTCTTTGTAGGGAAGAATTCTTACAGTAGGGTACCCACCCCCCTACTCGGCTGGGTTTTTTTAGGCATTGTGGGGTTGGCACTCCCATCGACCCTCATGACCTCCTGCGGTCTCTGAGATGGACACCAGTGGGTGTGGGGCCACAGCCAGGATACGCTCGAAGGCTGGGTAAGCAGTAGAGGTCGATACTCGACGCGTCCCCAATCGTCATCCGTACTGTTATGTACATGCACGCTGCCTCCTATGCATTCGCATCGTGATATGCACATCCTTACCGATCCATAACCCTAGGGCGTATACATTTACGTATTTGCAGAATACGTCTCTCGCGAATGCATAACACAGAGACATAATACATAGGCGAATGGATGCGCATTACGACCGAGTGTCACATGCCTCCTATGAATTATGTATTATGCATTTGCATGACGCACTGGGAGTCCACATCGTGTGTTGTTATGTATGATGTATTATGTATTATATATTATGTATTATGTATTATGTATTATGCACTGCCACTGGGAGTCCACATCGTCTGTTATGTATTATGTATTACGTATTATGTATTATGTATTATGCATTACTAACACAAGAAGACGCACGTCTATGTGGAACCGTCCCCATTTGAACTTCACACGCGCAAGCGCAAGAGAGTGCTAGTGTGAACGCCCAGAGGGCATGTGCCCTGTCGGTGATAGTATTATTTCTTCATACAAGGTCATGCAAGTTAGGGTCTGGGCCGAGATGGGGGGCTCTGAGACAGGCGAGACGCGGCTTCGCCGCGGCGAGCTCGTTCTAGGAGCGAGCCGCCAGGCGAGCCCGTTTTAGAAAAAGGGGAAAGGAGTAGGGTTAGTAAAAACGAAAACGTGGTTGTCACACACAATCCCAAAGTCACGGGAAAATTGAGTGTCAATTTTTTTCAGGGGGGGGGGGGTGATCTAACTTCTCTTGCGAGCGCCCATGCGCGGGGCTTTCCCGCGGGGACCGAAGACGTACCTTAAGGAAGAATTTTAATATCCTCCGTCAAAACGCCTGCTGGAGGGGCAGCTTCGTCTGAAGCCGTCTGCCCCCCATTCCTCTGGGGCCATCAACGTTCAACCTGTGTCACCCGGAATCCATAGTGTCACTCTTATGGATTTGAAATGTCAAATTTGCAGCAAATTTGCACGCAAACTTGTCATTTTGCGAGCAAATAAGATACAAACATCACACCGCGTGCGCCCCCGCCGGCGTGGGAGTGGCCTCACCGCGTGCTGGGTGTGCCGTGTCGCGTGTGCAACACTCTCCCCCGTGACCACGTCCACGATAGCCCCGCGCTGGCCCCCCCCCCGGGGGGGCGCGGTTAGCTCGGTTGACGACCCGAACATTCGCACGTGGAGAGTGTGTGTGTGGCACTCTAAGGATGTTTATCTGCACACATGTGTGCGTAATTTGGCAATATTTTGAACAGAGAGCCCACTCGAGTAGCGCACTAGAGGCCAGGCATCCCCAGGAGGCGGGAGAGCGAGATCGCCCAAACCATCGTGAGGCGGGAGCGGCGAGAGCGACGACGGCTTGGACGTCGGCTTGGACGTCGGCGGCACGGCGATGATCAACGTGCGGTGGCGGAGGCGGTGTGGCCAGAATGAACGCGGTGGCAACGGCACCTATGAAAGCTAAGCCGCAGCGGCATGATCGGTGGCAGGTGGGGCGGTTGCGACGTGGCACAGTGGTAGCGATGATGATGGCCGTGGCGAGGGGGTGGGAAGTGGACACAGCGGGTGCAAGAAACGAGCCGTCTTGAAGTACCTTAAGGTATTGGTGAATGAGGCAGTCGTGTCCGCGACCCAGAAGTTTTGGTGAATGACGCCAGCGAGGCTTGAGGAATGAGCCTCGGCTCCAAGTGCGGAGCGGTCGCGCCACTGGCAAATGTTGCAATGCAGCAGTGGCGAAAGCGAAGGCAGCGTAGCTGCACCGAAGGCAGAGATAGCAACAGCGGCGTGAAATGTCACGGCACAAACGATCAGCAGCGGGTGCATGCGTGATGGCAGCCAGCACGCTGAGATGCACAACACACCTGTGATCTATCGTTTGCAGCAGCGTGATACCAATGTAGTGGTGGTGACGGCTGCCTCCGTGGGAGAAGCAAGTCTGCAGAGGCTGCTGGGTACTATTAGCGCAGTCCGAGCTGCCGATGGCGACTCGTGGTGGCGCGGCTTTTGGCCCGGCGGAGATTGCAGCCAGCGCGATGAATGGACCCTGCGGGGAGGCGAGGAGACGGGCGAGCTGCGACGGCCGAGGAGGCCTGAGCCGCTGCGGACAGAGGCCTGCACGCGACCGGCGTCATCGTCAAACCAAGTTTGACGCTCCGGTGCGCATTTTTGACGCTCCGGTGCGCATTTTTGACGCTCCGGTGCGCTTCATTGACGCTCCGGTGCGCTTTTTTGACGGCGACGCTCCGAGGCTGTCAGCAGCGCTGGCGGCGATCGTGGCGACGGCGCCTCGCCGCTGCAGCGGCACAGAATCGAGGAAGTGGCGTTGGTGGCAGCATCAATGAGATATGAAGGCGGCCGTAATGCTGGTGGCGCCTTCGAGGGCGGCGGAGAGGGCGGTAGCAGCGACGGCGATCGAGTCATGTGGCAGGGGTGCGAAGATGCAGCAGGGAGGCTTGAGTTAGCGACGCGGGGCGGTGGCGTGCCAGCAGGTAAGCGGCGGCGGCGGAGAGCAGGTGCGCGAAATAAAGGCCAATCTTGAGATATCCAGTTTGCACCACCTTTGGATTTCTGGTACAAATTGACTTGTGGATCTTGAAGGCACGCGCAAGAGCGCACCAGGCAAGTTGACTGAACCTCGGATCTCGCTGCCGCTAAGCGTGGCGTCGATTATCAAACGAGCGGTGACAGTAGCAGTGGCAGCGGCGGCAGCGTCGACAGGAGCACCTACTGCAGCGTGAAATGTGAGCTGGGAGGCGGGAGGCAGATGCAATAGGAGCGGGAGAGTGAGATCGTCAGCCAGCACGGCAGACCTTTACGGCGCGGCTGCGGGCGCGTTTGCAGTGACATGCGATCCATGTGGTAGCAAAGGCACGGCGGGAGTAGCGCGTATGCAGGCTGTGAGCGAGGGTGGCGCGTCGCGAGTGGCGGTGCAGCTAGTCGGTGGCGCGGGTGCTGGCGACCGGCAGAGAGATGCAGCCGGCGCGAGAGATGAACCCTGCGGAGAGGCGAGGTGACGGGCGAGCCGCGACCGTGGGAGAGGGCTGAGCATCGGCTGCACCGGAGGCACAGGAGCCTCGCACGCCCGACCGTGACGAGAGCGCCCTGACTGAAAGTTATTTAAAGAAGGCGCCGTGCCGCCCAAGCCTGCTCGCTCCCTCTCGCTCCACCGCCGCCGGCGAGCACAGACCCGCAGCCCGGGGCCGCGCGGCCGGGCGCCACGGTGATGGCGGCCTCGCGGCCGTCCATCGATCTCGACGAGGATATCGCGGCCCTCCTGGAGCGGGCGCGCGTTTCTGCGCTCGTCTCCGGTAAGGTGGTGCCGCAGCTGCTGGCCCAGGACGTCGGCAACGTCGCGGCGCTGCTCGAGGCGGTCGCCGAGGACGGCCTCGAGGGGCTTGGCCTCGGCAAGACCGTGCAACGTCAGCTGTGCCGCTGCCTGCCGGCCCTGAACAGCTGCGACGCGGCTGAGGCGGCTTTGTCATCCTTTGCCTCCCTGTCTCTGGTCGAGCCCCCGCTTGGGGCTGCGACTGGCGCGCAGGCGGGCAGCAGCGCGATGGCCGGCGGCGATGGTGCTGCTGGCGAGCGCGCTGGCGGCGGCGGCGGTACGGACGCTGCCGAGGGTGCCGCGCGTGCCGCAGACGGGCATGCGATTGCCGCAAGCGGCCCCCGCGGCGGAGCTGGGAGTGGCTCCGCTGGCGAGGAGCACGGCGGCGGGGCCGCGGCTGGCGGCGAGGGCCGCGGCGGCGCGCGCCCCAAAGAGGCGGACAGCGGCGCCTGCAGTGCGCAGGCCGCGGAAGGCGGAACCGGAGGCGGCGCCCCGGGGGCCTATATGGACCCCGTGGCGCCCGCGCTGCCGGCTAGCGGCGATGGGACGATTGCCGCCGCGGGGAGGGAGGAGGAGGTGGAGGGCGCCGCTGCCGCCGCCGAGGCGGGCCGCCGCGCTCCGAAGACCCTAATTGTTGCCGATCCTTCAGCGACGCGCCATACCGACACCGGGCACAGTTCGCAGCCACTTGCTGCGTCCGCCGGAGCTTCGGATTCTACTTACAGCGGCGCGGACGTGGAGGAGGCGGTGGCAGGAGGGGGCTCTGGGGCGGCGGAGGCGAGCGCGGCGGCCACGGCCGAGGAGGACAAGCGCGTCCGGGCGCTGAGGATTGCCCTGCAGCACAGGACGCAGATGCCCGTGACGGACGAGGAGGCCCGGGCTATCCTCCAGGCGCGAGGGGGTCGCGAGACGCCCGTGACGGAGGAGGAGGCGCGGGTCATCCTTCGGGCTCGGGGGGACGTCGGGCACGGCAGGGCTACCTTTCAGGCGCGGGCGCGCGGGCGCGGTGGGCGCGCCACGGCATCGCCGGCGCTGGCGAGCAAGGGCGGCGAGAAGCTATCGCGGCGTGGGAAGAAGGCGGTGGCGAAGGAGGCGGGCGAGGTGGTATCACGCGAGGAAGGCGAGGCGATTTATCGCGCGACGCTCGAGTCGCTGTTGGCGTCCACCGGGTGGACGCCGCGCGCCGCGGAGGAGAGGGCGCGCGAGGAGCAGCGTGCGCATGTTCGGCAGATGCGCTGGGCAAGGGAGCACGGCCGGGGGGAGCCGGTCCGGTGCTTTGACACGGAGGAGTACGACGAAGGCGATGACGCTTTCGACGCGCTCTTCGACGGGGGCTCGGGGTACGGGTGGGATTCCCCCTCGGGGGGCGGCGCTTTCTTCTAGGCGCCCGCCTTGACCCAACATAGAGGGCGTTGTGTAGCCTAGCTTTTGGGTAATAAAAAAAAAGTTATTTAGGAGCACCCCGGTTTCGGACATCGGCCCGAACGATTGGACGGTGCTTCCAACTGAGCCAAATGGAGTCCAGCGATGTGGGACCTCAGCCCCAGAAGCTTGGAGCTTCAGGCCGCGACCACGTGGCTAGGTGGACACTAAAGTGCCATTTTGGCGCCAAATCTTGGCGGGAAATGACACGTGGTTTGGCGGGAGTGTGGTGTGCTGCGCTGCTCGACAGCGCTGCTGTTGAGCGCCAGCTGCTGCTCCCTTCAGCCAGACGGCCCTGCGCAGCACGACCGCTGGCCTTCCTCCTGCACCACAGGAGCGCGCCAAGGCGCGCGTCTGGGCAAGCAGTGCGTCTCATCGCGATGCGAGAGTCGACGCTGTGACGCCGCCGCTCGCCGGCTAGAATGACAGTGGCAGCATTCGAGTACGCGTCGAGCTGTGCGTACCAGCACTTGTATGCGAGCTCATTGTGTCCCTGAGCTGCTGTGGGGTGCGTGGGCTCAGCTGCGGAGCACGTACTGGGCGGCGGTAGGGGGGTGCTCCTAAATAACTTTCCCAGGAGAGGGTATGTACGGGGAGAGGACCGTGAGTTGAGGAAATCGAGGGACGCGACCCACTTCGCCACAGACGGTCCCGCGCCTCGCCGCTATGACGGGCACACGCCCCGCACCGTCCGCTGTGTGCCCGTCTTTGTCCGGAGTGAAAAGTCCAACGCGCTCGTCGGTGGCGGCTTCCCTCAACCTGCGCCGCGCTCGGCGAACCTCGACAGCGCTTTCGGTGGCATGCAGCTCTTTGCGACAGAAGCCTGGAGAGCAGCTCCTCTGCTGCTCACACACTCTGCACAGTTGACACAGCCTATTGTGCGGCTGCCACAGCTGTGACAGCGATGGGCTCGCCCTCACTGGCCCTCAGTCACTTGTGCTGCGGCTTGTGTGAGCGACACTGCTCGGCGACTGCCGGCACACTGTGAGACCATGGGTGTGAGGTTAAACCACGCTACCAGCGCTTGGTCACATCGGCCCCGAGGTCAGATCCTTCTACTCTGTTGATGACAAGACTTGTCTACTGGCTGGAGCCGAGCAGGAGGGCCCAGCGCACAACCCCTGGTCAACTCAGGGTCCTCTCCCTTTACTTTCGTTCACATACAGTACTGCGTGGCACCTTGGTGAAGTACGCTGGCAAGCCTCCGCCGCTCGGCCCTCCGCTTCCGACTCCGCCTCTGCTCCTGCCGGCGCCCTTGCTGCTCGCCCCGCCGACGCTGCCGCGACCCCTCCCCCTCCCGCTGGCGCCGCCCGCTGCCGTGCGCGGCTGGGTCCTGCCAGCGCTGCTGCTCTGCTCGTCCAGAGTGGTGGCCGGAGGCAGCGCGCTACCTCGCAGGGCGCCACATAGCGCGCAACGCGCCGAGCCCGCCTCGTTGTCGAGCGTGCAGGCGGAGCAGGACCAGACGGCCGCCGGCGCTGGTGCTGCAGGCGGGAGGGCAAGCGGAGATCCGACACGTTGACGCTTAGAGTCCACATCGCAAGCAGCCAGCCCTCCTCGTCCGCCGCCGCCGCCTCCTCCGCCGTCGACAATCGACGCGAGGCACCGAGTGGCGGTGGCAGAAGCGGCGACGGGAGAGGAAGGAGCGAGGGGGGCAGCAGCGGCAGCGGAAGCGGCGGCGGCCGCGGCGGAAGCGGCGACGGCGGCGGAAGCGGCGGCCGGGGGGGATGCGGGGGCGGCGGAAGCGGGGGGAGCGGGGCCGGCTGCGGCTGCGGCTGTGCACGGGGCGGCGGCTGCGGCCGCGGAGAAGAGCCGCTGCAGCGAGCCTCGCTCTTTGGGGTGCGCCTCCTTTTCGAAGCTGTCCGCCGAGAAGCCAAAGTTGGTGATGCCGAGCCGCGTGGGCGGGCGCAGCTCGAGGAGGGGTCCGAGCAGCTCGACGCCTTGCCGCGCGATTCCACACGCCGACGGGTCGCGGAGCTGGCTGCGGCGGGAACGACCAGCCTGGCCATCGAGCGAGACGTGCGCCACGAGGGTGGTGGCGATGCGGCCGTGCTCCTCTCTCTGTTGCGCGAGCCGCGCCGCAATGTCCTCTGCCAGCTGCGACGCCCACTCCGCCAAGCCCGCCCTCGAGTCGATCGGGCCGCGCACGGAGCCGCGCGCGCCAGAAAAGTTCTTGCACGCGCCGACCTGCTTAGCGAGGGGTCTCTCCCTCACCGCATCGTCGTCGCACCCGCTCGCCATGCGCACTGCCCGCGCCGCCTCCTCTCCTGGGTGCGACCACTCCCCACGCAACAGCCGTGCCGCCGCCGCGCCGCCGCCGGAGCGCAGCTCCCCCGCTGTCGCGTAGCCGGGCAGGCCGAGGTCTGGGCGGCCCTCCCGCAGAATGGCGCCCAGCTTCCCGCCAAACCCGCGCAGACGGTCGATGGGGAGAGGGTCGAGCAGCGCGTGGACGGCGCCGCGCGGCAACAGCGTCTGCTGGTTCGGCTTGTGCAGCCCGCCGCAGAGCTTGGCGAGCAGCTTGTTCGCAGCGATCCCCGCAGAGCAGGTGAAGCCCAGCTCGGCGGACACCGCCGCGCGCGCGCGTGCGACGATCACGGCGCCGGCGGCCAGCTGGATCTCGCCCTCATCCCACTCGTCCGGTGTCCTCTGCCACCACGCGGCGCTCGCCTCGCCGATCCGCCGCACCACCTGCCCCGCATGCCCCGCCCGAAAGGAGTTCCGCGCGAGCATGCCGGTCGGCTGCGCCCCCTTCTCCGCCTCCGCCTCCGCCTCCTCGGCGCCCGCGACGTGCGTGCCCGCCGCCGCCGCCTCGGAGAGCACGTCGGCGTACGAGGTGGCGCCGAGCAGCGCCCTTGCTGGCCTCGTCAGGTCGACGTACATCTCGTCGACCGACGCCTGCAGGAAGGGTCCGAGAAGCTTCTAAATTAAGCACCGCCGTCTCGCCTCCTCCATCGGTGTGTGACTCTCTCGCCTTCTCGGTGAGCGCCCCCTCGCCGCAGGTGCGGTGGATGAGCGCGAGTGCCTTGGCGCCAAAGTCGCGGTAGACGCCCATGTCCGACTTGCCGTGCGAGGTCGGCACCTGCACCAGCACCAACTCCGGGCACTTTGCGACCGCCTCACGCCCGCGGAAGAAGCGAGTGACACCGCGCTCACGGGCCTCGTACGAGACTGCGATGATGCTCCCGTTCTGCGCCGCCGGAAGCAGCACGCGGCCGTCACGCACAGCGACGCGCGCCGCCGCGGGCTGCGCCGGCAGCGAGACGACGCCGCCGATGTTCTCGCCGCCGCCCGAGCTCTTGGAGTTCTCGTACGGGTTGTACTGCACCACGGCCATCGGGAGACCGAGGAGCGACGGGTCGAGCGCCCGCTCGCAAGCGCAGTAGAAGAAATCCATGTCGATGAGGGCGACGCAGCGACCGGACGCGGACACATGCATGTGTTATTTACCTTCCGGCCTCCACCTGGCGACTGCGAGCCGTTGCGGACGGCGCGGAGCACCTGACCGGTGGATGAAAACGCGTTTCTTCTCTGCACTGTAGATGTAGAGGGGCTTGGACGACACTTGATATACAGGACAATAACCGCCAATGGCAGTTGTGCGGCCGTCGCCGCGGCTCGTCTCTGCCGCGGCGGCTGCTGCGCTCTCGCAGCGGCGCCGCTCTCTCGAGCGACGGCTGGCGCCGCGGCTCGCCGCCGACGCGCACTGCGCTCGCACGACCATCCGCGGCGTGGCGTGCGCGGCGCTGCGCGCGGGCGCCTCATGCTGCACTGCTGTACATCATCCTGCACTGCTGGATTGGACTGCGTTGGTCCTCGAGGAGACTGCGCGGTGCTCTACGCGGAACACTGCGAGCGTCGATCGCGCACGGCAGGCGGATGGCGGGCTGCGTGAGAGCGGCAGGCGCTCTCCTCTCTCTGGTGCTGATGCTGCTGGTGCTGGTGCTGGTGCTGCTGGTGCTGATGCTGCTGCTGGTGCGGCGCGGCTCTGCGACTCGGCTCACGGCGCGCGTCGCGGGAATCTGACGCGGTGGGCGGCGTCGAGAGCGGCAGCGGTGGCGGAGCGAGTGACGGATAAAGTCGTGTGAAAGAGCTGTGAAAGCGAAAGTATCGAAATTAATTGCCCGCCGCAGGCGAAGAAAATTTTCAGGGTTTTGGGTCTCCTACGCCAAAGAAATCGAAGATTTCGGCGGGCGCCCGACGCGCGGTTTGGAGCACGCGCGCTGCCCGGCATGCCTGCAGCATCCAAACGAGACGCACGGCGTCGCTCAGCCGTGTCCACGCGGCTTCGCTCCTGTCCTAACCGGCGCCATCTGGGCGGCTGCTGCGGAGCTGCTGCCGGCGGTGCGGCAACTGGCCGACAGATACAACGCTCAGGGCACCCGCCGGCGATTCACTGGAAAGGAACGAAGGCGCCGCTGTCGGCGATTCACCGCCGTTCGTTCCCGTCTCTCAAGCTGGCTACACCGTCCATGGACGAGGGAGACGTCGCCTCCTCTTTCGTCCCGGGCACTGTTCGCGCCGGAAGGCACCGTACACTGCGAAGTACATTAGCCTTCATCTCTCCTACCGCCGGCCGGGAGTGCAGCCTTCGCCATCGCTGAGTGAGTTTATCCTCGACTTTGGCACCTGCGAAGTAATGAACAACATGCAGTACGTCATATGCAATGGCGCTATGACAGCCCTGCGATGGGCGTCCTCGACGCAGACGAGGCGGAGCTCATCTGCACGGCGCAGATCGCCGACTTTCTCTCTCTCCCTGCGCGAGTGGTTGCGCCACCGTGGATGAGGCATATGGGCTGGGCAGGGGAGTTGGTAGAGGAGGTCGACTGAGGGCGCGAGGCCGCCAATCGTCACAGTCTGCTGCTGACTGTCGGTCGCTGACTGGTTGCGCATTGCGCTGGCCGCGCAGCGGCCTTTAGAAAATTTTGGCCGCAGGCCTAGGTTTTGAAAGATCAAGAGAATAAGCGCCGGTGAGTCTTTCAGAAGCTGCCGTTTGCGGCTTCCTAAGTCAATTTTTCGAGAGGAACGTTTTGGCTGAGCTATAACGGCTCCAAAGTCGCGCGATCATCGAGTTTTGAGTCAATAATTATGAAAGGAAAGGGCTGGCGAGAATTATAGCTCAGCCAATCGATTCAGCGTGCTCTGAAACGCCCAAAACCGTCGAGTTTTTCACCGTGGTCCAAACAGAGAGCTTAATATTTTGATTTTCTTGGCCACGGCCACGATTACCCGTCACTCGCTCGGCGGCTCGAGGGTGGAGGCGGTGGCTGGAGGCTGTGGTGGACTTTGAGTTTATTTAGGGGTCGAGTACGCGGGCCGCCGGCGAGCTGCTGCCGCGCATGCTGCGCTGTGGGATTCGCCATCGTGTCCTGAGTACGTCGCCGACGCCACCTGCCGCTCGCCGCTGCCTTGGACTTCCCTGCCATCAGGCAAACACACAGACACACACACACAAACACACACACGTTATTAATCGGGTAATAATTATTAAATATTAATCCTCGGGCGGCGGAGCGGCGCGGCGGCGGGCAGCGCGAGGCGGCGGCGCGGCGAGGCAGCGGGCGGCGCAGGGCGGGGCGGCGCGGCGGCGGGTGGGGTAATTAATTATTTGTTAATTCATTATTACTTAGGTAGGTAGGTAGAAAGGTGAAGAACAGCCAGGCTCGGACTGGACACCAACGCGGTATGGGTGGACGCTAGACATTACTTAAGGTGGCAGTCCGGGTTCTGTGAAGAGGGTCGCTCGTCGAATGCGAGCCAGTTCGCTCGCGACGCCGACGCCGACGCCGCCGCCGGAACGACCGCGGCGGCCGGTCGAGCGGCCGCCCCGGCCAGCGGCCGTATCGAGCCTGCCCGTCGCGAAGGTGCGGACCTCACGCTCCCCACCGGCCGCCCGCGCCGCCGCGCCCACGTCGCTCTCTCGAAGCCGAGCGCCACGCCGCTACGACTCCCATCGCGACGACTCCCGTGCTCGCTCCTGGCGCAGGCGATCGACTCCTGACACCCATCGAGCGGATGGGCGCGTTCCCGCCGCGACCCGGTACTCTCGAACGACTTTTGAGGGCAAAAGGTGCCGCCCGAGCCCATTCCCGCCGCCCGCCGCCCGAGATCAGCTGCCACCGGCCAGCGCGCGCGCGGAGACCTGCCGCGAGCGCCTCCGTGGCCCTAGCTGGGGTGATTAGCAAGCGCCTCGGCACTTTAGATTCGCCCCTCGGGCTTTTCCGCGCGCGTGATCAGTCTCGCGTTCTCTCCTTTTTCGGGCGCCTGTTTACGGCCTCTGAAGAGCAACCGTCGAGGCGTCGATGCTCGCCTCCACGCGCCAGACCTCCGCGATTGGGGCGCCTTGTCGACGGGATCAATTGTGATTCCGGGCGTATTTTTCTGATAGCTTACTCGCATATCGGCGACTCTTAGTCGCTTCTCCGTGCTAGGAGGCCTCTGTTTTGTGTCCGTGAGGACTAGATCGAAATTAAAATCCGGGAACATTTCAGTAAGCTATCAGAAAAATGCGCGTTCACTCACAATTCATGTGTATATGAACGGTGCCGACGGGTTTGGCGAGCAGCGAAGCCGTCCAGGCGCAGCAACGCGACGGTTTCGGAGGCCGACGGCTCTCCGAAAGAGCCTCCCGAGCGAGGCCGGCGCGGTCACGGTACCGTGGAGGCCACAGACGTCGCCGGAGCGGCACTCCCGGGGCGCCACTCCCTCACCCGGTCAGGGGGGGCCAACCACAGCCCGCCTCACCGTCCGTGGAGCTTCCGTGGTCCGCCGCTCCGGCTTCGATTTTCGACCCTCCCGAGGCTGCCTGAGCAGCCCCGCGGAGCCTCCCGGATGCACCAGCACACCGTCGTCCAGAACGCCGGCGCACGCGCTGCCCAGTGACTGGGCGGGTCGGCCCCGACTAGGGGCGGGCCCAGCCGCGCGGAGAAGACCATCCCACTCGCGGTTCGTCGCACCGTCCGCTCCGGTTTTCGTCTCGAGCGGGTCGTGAGACGGCCGCGAGAGCGAGCACCGCGGTCACGGTACCGTGGAGGCCACAGACGTCGCCGGAGCGGCACTCCCGGGGCGCCACTCCCTCACCCGGTCAGGGGGGACCAACCACAGCCCGCCTCACCGTCCGTGGAGCTTCCGTGGTCCGCCGCTCCGGCTTCGATTTTCGACCCTCCCGAGGCTGCTAGAGCAGCCCCGCGGAGCCTCCCGGATGCATCGGCACACCGTCGTCCAGAACGCCGGCG
Organism: Emiliania huxleyi CCMP1516; assembly: GCF_000372725.1. Lineage (NCBI taxonomy): Eukaryota > Haptophyta > Isochrysidales > Noelaerhabdaceae > Emiliania > Emiliania huxleyi. The sequence continues at coordinate 4,521 of NW_005198267.1, read as the reverse complement.
CACGCGCTGCCCAGTGACTGGGCGGGTCGGCCCCGACTAGGGGCGGGCCCAGCCGCGCGGAGAAGGCCAGCGAGCTCGAAACACGTCGCCGCGGCCGGCCGTTTCGCAAGCCTGAGCGGGTCGCCAGACACCCGCGAGAGCCAGCAGCTAGAGCGCCGTCGTAGCCGCAGATCGAGTCGAGGAGCTTGATGTCCACGGTAGCAGTTGTGGAGAGCGGTGGCACGGTGCGTGTAGACGCGTCGATTGAGGGCTACCTTTCGAAACGCGACGGGTACGGCATGACAACTGCCAGTACAGTTTTACGCCGGCCAGCGTGAGAGCACAACAGGGAGCCGGCGACCCGTACGCTTTGCGCGTGGCGACTGGTGGCTGTCTGGAGCTCGTGTGAGCTGGGCCGACGCGTGGCCGAGCCGAGAGGACCAGCGAGCGACCACGTTGGCGATGAAGCTTGGCGGCCGGCACCTCGTCGCCAGACGTCACAGCGGCGTGGACGTAGGAGTGTGCGGCGACGGTTACCGGCAAATCCGGCCCAGTGTGGCCGGCAGCTGCCTAGCGCTGGCCTGTGGCCGGCGCCGTGGTGGCGGAGAAGGCGTCTCGCCGCCGTGGCGGCGGTCGGCAGGTGCGAGCGTGATGCCATCTTGCGGGACGACACCCGACGCGCAAAACCCGGACTCCGGACTCCCACCTTAACCCTCCTACGCAGATACGACAAAATACGTCTGCTCATGGCGCCGAGCCCTGGTCTGGACACCAGATCGGCCCCCCCGCCCCTAACATTAGCCTCCCAGCCGCTCTGTCGGCCATAATGTTAGGGGCGGGGGGGCCAAAATCACGCAAAACCATCTGCGTAGGAGGGTTAATGCGCCAAGTTCAGAACATATATATAGACTGGAGTGGCGATGGGTGCGTTACAAACAGTGATCGGGCACTGCCGCCGATCGATGCTTGGCCGCCGTGAGTCAAGCCAGCCCCAAACTGCGGAGCTCCACTTGCACAGACCGCTCACAGCGGTCACGAGCTGGCCCGCTGGCCGCCTTAGCCCGGCCACAATCGCGGCACAGTCTCTGTCATGTGTCGACGCCGAGACAGTGCAGCCAGCGCAGCCAGAGCATGCCGGCATGGGGTGAGACGGACCAGCAACGCAGCGCTGAGCAATGCACGCGCACGGCACGGGTCAGGCACGACTCCTACAGTCGCGATGCCACCACACCGAACGGCTGGCAGCGACAGCCAATGCCAATGCATGCTGAGGACGAGTGGCGGCGTGCAGCTGCTGACCAACAAATTATCGCCGCGACTCATCCGTAAAGCCGCCACGCGACCAACTCGTGCACAGGCGGCCATACTGAGCGCGATGGCGACACAGCTGGGTGCGAGATAGCGGCCTCCGACCCGTCTCGCGCATTATCTCGGCCTCGTCGAGCAGTACCAGTGACGCGTCCTGTGCCGGCGAGGATGATGAAGCGAGGTGCTCGCGCAGAGTGTGTGCTTAACAGCGGCGCGAGACCACCGATTAGCTCGGCGATCGACGACACACACACGCACGACTCGTCTGCGAGTGATCTCGGCCGCGTTTCTGTCGTCGAGATGGCCGTATCGAGGCTGCCGGCTGCCGGGAAGACGGTATCAGCAGGCGTTCCAGAAGGCGCGAAATCATGTATTTACTCGCGCGAAGAGCAGCGCGATGGTCCGAGAAGGGTGTGGCGGGAGCAGTTGGATGTACGGGAAGGGAGTCGGAGGTTGCATCAGCCCTAAATGAATCTCTAATCAAAGATATACCCCCTATACTCTTCTAATGCATGATTTTGGACTGTGAATGTGATGTTCCACAGTAGATGGAGTAACATTTGAATGAAAAGAGCATTTGAATGAGGTGTGAATAGCATTTGAATGAGGTGTGGAACATCACATTCACAGTCCAAAGTAAAGAATATAGGTACTATGCGAAGCAATCCGCCGTGATCTCGAGGTGAACAGGCGACAATCCGACTGCTCGACATGGAGCGTTCACGGAGCGTCAAATGCCGCTACAACAACGGCACTCTCCCGCAGTACATGCCACGCATCTTCACCACCAACAGCCAGCTGACAGAGGAGGACCACATATTTCCTCGAGGGCGCAACGCCAAGCAGCAGCACGCAATTGATCGCCGCTACCGCAAGATTGGTCCGCTGACAGAGCCGCTGCAGCGACTGGGACGCAAGCTCACACCGGGCGAGCTCATAGTGAAGAAGATGGTGAAGGGAGTGCTTGGGCGCGTGACCAAAGGCGCCAGAGGTGCCAAGCGGCCTGCTGCGCCCCCTCCCAGGCTGCAGCCCCCCCCCCACGCAAGCGGCGGGTGATTGTGGACAGTGATGAGGACTAGCGGTCGTAAAGGACAAACGGTTGCGGGTACGTCTTGGGTCGGTTTTGAATGTGCTTGCTCGTGCTGGGTGGTAACCCCGCGGCCTGGAGGGTGTCAGGTGGACATGGTAGCATACCTCAATGCCCAGGAGAGGCTTGCAGAGAGCTCAATGGGAGCGACAACGCGAGATCAAGTTGTCCTTTTGTAAAGGACAAGTCCTTTAAAAGTCATCGGCCTATCCGCTTATCAGAGTCAAGCGATTGCGCGAAATCCCACACTGGTGGATTTTGGGGCGCTGTGGGCCCCCTAGTACAGCGATCACGAATCAGGTGCACGACAAAGCGAGCGCGGATGGTTGTGTTTAGTTCACCCATAGATGGGGTCTGTCTGTGATAATATCTGGTTCTGCAGCATCGTGCGCATCTTAATTAGCCCCCTTCCAGGGAATCACGAATCACGCCCCTCACGTGGCGGGACGTGGCTGACGTCACCAACGCCGCCGACACAAGCCCGCGACAGGAGAGCCTCGCCCGCGTGCCGACCGCCGCGCACCCATCAGTCGACGATCTCGGCCTCGCCCTCCTTGCTCTCCAGCGCCGCCTTCTCCAGCGCCGCCGCGTCGAGCGGCGGCGGCGGCGGCGCGGGGTACGGCTCATCGCCGTGGTACGCCAGCATCTGCGTGACTGGCCCGCCCTTGTGCTTCCAGCCGAAGATGCCGCCGCGCAGCCGGCGGAAGCGTGCCGCAGGTAGCGTGGTGTGGCCGGCGCGGAGGAGGTAGCGGCAAAACGCGCGGCAACGGGAGTACGGCGTGGCGACCTATTGCAAGAGACGTGACGATGCTGAGCTGGTGGGAGGTGTCTGGGGAGTGTCTAGGAGGTGTCTAGGAGGTGTCTGGGCGGTGTCTGCGAAGTGTCTGGGAAGTGCCTGCGACGTGACGATGATGAGCTGGTGGCGGCGCGTCGAGAGCATCTCGTGAATCAGCTCGCGGCCGAGCGCCTAAGAGAGAGAATGCCATGCGTGGAGACACAGAAATGCAGCTCGTGAGCCAGCCTCGCGGCCGAGCGCGTCGACGATGCCCCAATTGCCGACTCGCTCCATAGAGACGTTGCGCGCGCCGGGGATGGAGCCGCTGGCGAAGATGTGGTCGGAGCGGCAATCGATGAAGATGGCGCGCTCCTTCTCGAAGAGGTCCCGCGCCTGGCAATCCGCACATCCTGTAAATGGAGTGACTGACGGTTCTCGAGACGAATAGGTCGGCGGCCAAGACTCAACGCACTAGTGGAGGAGCGCGTCCGTTCAAGCAGCGCGCGCATCAACTCTCTTTCTCGGTGGACGGATCCGATCCCGCCCAACGGCGGTGTTCGTAGATTTGGCGGTGGCACGACAACGTCGCTCTGGCGGCTGCAGCACTGTGCCCCCACCCTTCAGCGCGCTGCCTTTCGGGGCGGGCTTCGCGCCTTGGAGAGCCCGATCCACCGGACCTAGTTGTCAAGCTCACCCTCCATCAGCACATCGGGACCCTTTCGCGGCGCCCATGAGCGCCCAACCAGCCCACCTCGTTGACGTCGCCGCCGAGACCGTCCGAGATGAACATCTCGGCGAAATGGTCGATCTGCGCTCCCTCCGCCTCCTCGGCCGCCTTCTCGACCTGATCGACGGTCGCCTCCCACCACCACTGGAAGAAGTAGTCGTCGTCGTCCTGTTCACAGCGCCAGCCGTGAAGGAGCGCTGTTCACACCGCCACTGGAAGAAATGTCGTTCTCACCTCCGTCGGCTGCTGCGCGTACGCGGCTTCCTCGCTCGCCGAGAAGGAGAAGTCCTTGTTGCCTGTGCGCACGGGCTACACGCGTCAGACAACGCAGCTTCCTCGCTGCTGTCGAAAGGAGAAGTCCTCATTGCCAATCTCCCACAGCAGCCGCTTCTGCTGCTGCAGGTCAGAGAGCGTCTCGAAAGCACCGTACACCTGATCAGCGAGATACCCCGAGATCGCCCGAGATTACGCGAGAGGTCCGAGAGTGGCCGCGAGGCGGGCGTCTCGAGGGCGCCATACACCTTGCGGAAAGCTAACAAAGAGATATGGGGAGATATGGGGAGATATGGGGAGATATGGGGAGATATACACCTTGCGGAAAGCTAACAAAGAGATATGGGGAGATATGGGGAGATATGGGGAGAT
>NW_005198268.1:0-1640 GCF_000372725.1 Emiliania huxleyi CCMP1516 | reverse complement strand
GTCGAGTCGCACTAATGGGGTGTCTCTGAGCTTACTGGAGCTCTGATGGACGGCCCTGACTATCCCTAACACACAGAGAGTCACTCTGACAGCACACAACACCCTATAACTGCGTCATGACCAGCCTGCCATGCGTCGCCGGTGCCGCATTCGTCGCAGTGCTTCTTTAGCAGGCGGTGTGCGAGGACGGTCGCATTTGCGCGAGGCGAGGCGAGCATTCAGACGCGTTGCATGCGCCATGCCTCGCGCCAGCGCGTGCGGGAGCTCCTGGCTGAGCGTTGAGTCCAGGCGAGTTGCGCTGGCCACTATCGCTACTCCGAGCCGAGCTGACGCGTCGAGGCGCCGGCCAGTCGCAGCCGTGAGGTATGCCACAGCAGCAGAGGCACCTCCCACCCATTGGGCGGGCAGACAGAAGGCCAGGGCAGCACTGGCAAGTGCAACGCGCCTCATGTCGGAGAGCGACCGTGCCTCGTTCGGGGGGGAAAGATGGAAAGAATTTTAGATGGAAAGAAAGAATTTAAACAAAACAACTCTCTCTCACAGCAGACAGGCTCGACACAGGTGCGAACTGGCGCGTGCTAGAGAAAGAAAGCAGACAAGCCAAGGGAGGGATGGGAGAACGGCACGCCGCCACCACACAGGGATTTTAAGGAGAGGAGTGTGATGCGCTAGCCGTCGCCCACCCTGGGGAGTCTGCCTCTTCGTATCTCTTTTCGCAGTCTCTCGCCGATTCTCGCTGCAACCTTCATGCCACCTCGCGGTCGTCCCACTCTCGTCGTTCTCTCCCTTGTCACTTCCTCCTCTGTCGCGTCGTTCTCTTCTGCCTCGTCCTGCGGCGCCGCCGCCTGCCGGTCCCTTGTTCTCGCGGCTTCTTTCGCCTTTCGGCGCAACTCCGTCCTCCTCGCGGCGTATCCTGGTCCCTATCCTGGCCCCTCAAGTCTATCGAGCTCCCCTCGCGCAAGGACCACATTTCTGACTCCCACTCCGATCATTTGCCTCCTTCGGGGGGGGGGGGGGGGGGGCCCTATAAAGGAAAAATTTGTTGGAAAAATTTCGGGGTGGAAAGGGCCTCTAAATCGCTCTAAAAAGAAGGGGCTTTGTCCCGGGGGGGAAGTAAAGGTTTAAAGGTTTAAAGGGCTTTAAAGGTTTAAAGGTTTAAAGGGGTTTAAACTCTAAATCCTCTAAACCCTCCCTCAAAACACTAGTTTTCATGGGAATTCCCCGTAATTGGAGCCATGGTATCACGCCTTGGGAAAACCTGTCGGGGCTGCTGACCGGGCCCTGGTGCAAAATTGAACACCTGGAAAGCTCGGGGCCTTAGTATCCAGCATTCAGGGACCACCTGAATCCTGATCGTACGGCCAGAAGGAAGGGGTCCTTCCAGGGGGGGGACGCTTTTGAAGCAATGCGCGTCACAAACTGCCTCGGATTGGCTGCTGGCACTCTCGAGGCTATTTCTACCCAGCCCCCCGCGCATGGGCAGTCAAAAACCATGCACCTTCTCAGGAAAGGGCCGGGGCCTCTCTCTTGGACCGGCAAACTTGGGGGTCTCGGGTCACCAATGGGGGACCAGGGCAGCATCCCGCGCGCCATTGACAGCTCTGAAATGCGCCTTCGCACCACTGACCGGGAGGCCCCCA
>NW_005198269.1:0-1640 GCF_000372725.1 Emiliania huxleyi CCMP1516 | reverse complement strand
TGGCGTACAGCTGAGGATCAGCTCGGAGCTCCCGGCAGCCGTCCTTCTCCACCTCGCCGGTCATCATGCCCACGCAGAACTCGATGAAAGCGGACACCGCCGGCACTCGCGGCACCTCCTTGCCGCGCACCTTGTCAACAATGAGCTGCAGATTGGCCAAGCCGTCCTCCTGGGTCACCACCTCGCAGAACGGCGGGTAGCCCTGCTTTTGGCCCCACGCGTTCATGGTCAGCACGCGCTTCTCGTACTGCGCGGCCACCCGCTGCTGTCGCTCCTACATGGATCCACACACGCGTGAGCCCGAGCGAGGGAGTTGCTCTGGCTCCCTCACCGCCCCGTTGAGCACCTTGCCTTTGAAGCCGTCCGCCTTCAGCCACAGGTTAAACTTCACTTGGTGCTCCTTGTCGGAGGCGAAGTCCTTGCGGTGCGGCATCGTCACTACGGACACAGAGCCCGCCGGAGTCTCCCGGGCAATTTGTTCGGTGCCGCGCCAGCGGGCCTTCTTGATGAGCGAGTCGTGCTTCGCGGCCGTCGCCGCGATTCCCGTGCCGCCGCCACGGAAGGTGGCACGTGCTTTTGAGAAGCCCACTTTGCGGCCTTTGCCGCTTGCCCACCGCTTGGCTTCGTCGACGGGCGAGTGCCTTACCACACTCGCCTCGGCGTTACTCGAAGCTGCGAGCTCAGCTGCGGCCACAAGAGCGGCCTGCTTGGCACGCAGCTGCGTAATCGTCGGCCCGCGTGCGCGGCTCTTCACGGCCTGTGCCGGGGAGTTGGCGTTCACGCGCTCAATCATTATCGTCATGGCTGTGTGCGTGCTTCTCGCTCGTGCGTCCTTGGAAGTTGTGCCGCTCCTTCTCCTATGAGCTCGTATGCCACGTCACCGCCTGTGTTTGGGTTTCTATGTTTGCGATTTGGAATTTGGTATTTGTCCAGCTCTTTGTTTATTTATTTATTTCGCTCAGTCGCTCTCAGGCTCAGACTCCGAGGACACTCTCGCTCAATCACTCAGACTCTAGCTCTCCGACCGGGGCCGCCGCCTACCAATGCGAGGGCGGTGCCGTGAATGCACCGGCTGCCTGGCGACGGATTGCGGCACCTGCCGCGAGTGCCTTGACCGGCTGCGGTTTGGCGGTAAGGGGGTTCGCAAAAAGCTGTGCCGCCGTCGCAAATGTCTAAACCCTCAGCTCGCAGGGCGTATCCATGTCGCCGCCAAGCCCGCCGCCGCCGCTCCCGCCGCCACCGTTTCTGCCGCCGCCCCGCCGCGGGATGCAATGCTGCCGCTGCTCATCCGGCAGGCGCGAGCGCACCTCTCGCGGCTCAGGCGCCTCCCTGCTCCGCACGGCTACCTCCTCGCTTCCGTCCTGGCGTCCTCCGCCTCCGCCGTCGCCACCTCAGTCTCCGCCGCCTCCGCATCCACTTCCGACTCCGCCGCCTCCTCCTCCGTCCCCGCCTCCGCCTCCGCCTCCTCGTTTCCGTGCACGGGCGGGTTTAGGCAGCATCATCCCGACTTGCCAGGCAATGATAGACATAATGGGGACGCGCTCAGAATGCTACGAGAGTGGCGCCCCAGTTGATCAACAGACAGGATCTCATGTGCCAATGCATCAGAGAGAATGCGGATAATATGTGCCAGCCGAGCC
>NW_005198270.1:0-1640 GCF_000372725.1 Emiliania huxleyi CCMP1516 | reverse complement strand
GAAAGCAAAAGAAAGAATTTACCACCGTCGACTAGACACGGGAAAAGAAGAAAGAAAGAAAACAGACACGCCAAACGAGGGATGGGACGAGGACAGGGTCCCCACCTGCACGAGCAGGATTTTGGAAGAACGATCAGGGGGACAGGTGGGGCTCTCCTGCTCCTGACAAGGGACACGACAGGCTCGCAGCGCGGTGCGCGGTGGACTCCCACATCCACTGGCGGTCTCATCTCAGTCTAGCGACCTGCCTCCAGCTTGTCGCTGGCAGTCTCTCCTACCACAGGCACACTGACACAGGGGTGGCAGGGGCGGCGGCACGAGTCTCCCACATACTATGCGGGCCTCACTAGAGGTGCGGCCTGTGCGTGTCCTCGCCCTTGAGGGGGGAGGGGAAGGGGCTGTGTGTCTGTGCATGTGTGTGTGTGTGTGTGTGTGTGTGTGTGTGTGTGTGTGTGTGTGTGTGTGTGTGTGTGTGTGTGTGTGTGTGTGTGTGTGTGTGTGTGTGTGTGTGTGTCTGTGTGTGTGTCTGTGTGTGTGTGCGTGTGCGTGTGCGTGTGCGAGCCGCCCTGAACGCCACGAGCGCGCCGCGAGCGCCGTAGCGCCGGCGAGCGCCGTCGGCAGCGCGCCCACCCAAAAGCGGAGGTACATCAGGAGCCGCAGCCGGCCTGCTATCAGCCCCGCAGCCGCGGTGGCGCGACCGGACCGCGGTCGCTCCAGGCGCCTTTTGGCCCCGGTTCGAATCGCGGTTGGCGCGCGCCCTCGCGGAGCGACGCGTGGCGCGCGACGCGCGCGCGTGCGCGTGCGCGCCCAGCCGAGCCCTAGGCCGTCTGCCGTCTGCCGTCGGCCGTCGGCCGTCGGCCGTCGGCGACTAGACACGGGTGCAACAATCAAAGCTCGAATGCATTTCTTTGATTTGCGCCCTGAGTGCGCTGCCCTGGCCTTGGCGGATCATGGCGACAAACAGCGGGAGCAAGCTACTCCCCCTCCTCGTCGGAGGCGGCGCGGGCGCCGCGGTCACGAGCAGTGACAGTTCCTGGCTTCGAGAACTGATGCCCGACTTCGCCGCGCGCCTCTTCTCGGCGCTATCACCGGCTGGAGCGCCACCGCGCGACACAACGGCTCTCTCCGCGTCAGTGGCGGCGACAGAGGCGGCCGTCGCCTCGCTTAATCAGGCCGTGCGCGCCCAGAGTGGGCAGGGCGCGCGCACATTTCTGACGATCGCCACGGTTGCGGTTGCCGGCGGCAGCATGGCCGTGTGGCGGTTTGGTTGGGATCGCGTGGGCTGGGCGTCGCTGCACGAGCTGCGCAAGGGGCTGGGCAACCTCAAGGCGTCAGTCGAGGGGATGATCTCGCAGCTGCGTACCGAGCTCTGCGAGCAGCTACTCGGCGTTCAGCAGGGGCTTGACGAGGCGAACGCAGCTGTCGGCAAAGTTCGCGGCGCTGTGGGTGACGTCAAGGAGGAGCTGAGGGCTGCTGCCGCAGCGGTGGCGGCGATGGAGCAGCGAATGCTGCGCGTCGAGGCAGCGACGAGGCGGTCGGCCGACGGTGTCGAGCTTCTCGTCCACCTCGTCTCCACCACCTCCCTCTCATCGGGGGCCTCGCCAGAGCTGGCAGCCAGCCTGCTTCAGTGGGGGGAGGAG
>NW_005198271.1:0-1640 GCF_000372725.1 Emiliania huxleyi CCMP1516 | reverse complement strand
AAGGGCGGCAGCTTGTTGGCGATCGCGTACTGCTTGCCGGTCGTGTCGGTGACGACGGCAATCTCGAGGCCGTACTGGAAACCCTGTGCAGAGAGGGGGAGCAACTCGAGCAGGCGGGTCGGACGGGGGGAGGGGTGCATTGGGGGAGCCGCCCGCGAGCGCGGTGCAGCCGTGGGGCTCACCGCGACAGCAGTCCCCTTCTGCGCCTCTGAGGCGGACACGAAGGGCACCCACTTCATTTTCGTCGGAATGTTTGCGGGCTTGTCACCCATCGCGACTGAAACAGCGGCGAGGGAGCATGAGGGGGCGAACGGCGGCGGCGGCGGCGGCGGCGGAGGAGGAGGAGGAGGGGGGCGCGAAGGGATGCCCGGGCGCCGGTGAGCGCGGCTGCGCGGGTAGCCCCGCATGACCGAGCAGCCGGCGCCCGAGATGTGAGGACGCTTTCAGGGACCATTGCGCGGGGCCGCGACGGACCTGCGGCCCGGCTCGTAATCGTCGGCGCGCTGCCGATGCTGAGCGCATCGGCCGAGCAGAGGGCTGCGAGCAAGAGGGTCGAGGTGCGCGACATGGCGATCTCGAAGCACCAAGGGCTTTATTACACAAAAGAATTCTTGACGCGCAGAGGCTGCGACAAGGGCGCAGACTGGCGCGGACTGGCACACACACAGGCTCACCAAAGAATCTCCCCCACGTAGTGCGCTGATTGGTGGCGTGCCGTCCACAGAGTGGGAGACTCCTATCACCGCCCTGCCACCCACGTGAGCCTTTTGGCCGCCTCTGTCAGTGTGCCCGTGGTAGCGAGAGACTGCTGGTGAGAAGCCGGAGGAAGGTCGCTAGTCGAGAGAGATCGCCAGTGGAATAGGGAGTCCACCGTGCTGCGAGCCTGTCGCTGTCCCTTGTCAGGAGCAGGAGAACTAGGAGAGCGCAACCAGTAGGAGGCCCGCGCCTGCCCCCGTGCCGCCGGGTGCAACCTGTCCTATACGAGAGAGGAATCCCTGGGACCCTGTCGTGTGGGTGAACCCTGCCCAGCCCCCCTCCGTGTCGCGATGCGCTCCCCGCTCCCGTTCCCCTGTGTCCCTGATCGTCCTTACAAGATCCTGCTCGTGCAGGTGGGGACCCTGTCTGTCCTTCTCCCACCCCTGACCGTCGCCGTTGCGGTGGCGAGCGAGAGGAAGGCCGCCTTGGCGGACGGGTTGGCCAGCGAGAAGGAGGAGACGACGTCGAAGCCGAGGGTGCCTAGAAGTAGAAGTAAGCGACTGTGAAACAGATGAACACGCTCTCACGCCATCGAAAGCGAGGGTGCCGTCGGCCGCAGCAGCGAGGATCGAGTCGCCGGCGGAGAGGGAGGAGAGGAGGGCGGTCTCGCCGTCGGCGCGCTGCACCGTCGCAGAGCTCGGGAAGCACGGCGGGTCCACGTCAGGTGAAGGCGACGTTGGCGGCGGCGGCGTGGGCGGGGCGGAGGGCGGGGCGGTGGGCGGCGGCGGAGGTGATGGCGGCGAGGTTGGCGGCGGCGGCGGCGAGGGCGGCGAGGGCGGCGAGGGCGGCGAGGCCGGCGGCGAGGGAGGGCACGCACCCAGCCCCACGAGTAGGGCCACGCGCTCGTCTGTGCGCTCAAGCTGGCGTGGATGAGCTCCTTGTTG
>NW_005198272.1:0-1640 GCF_000372725.1 Emiliania huxleyi CCMP1516 | reverse complement strand
AGAGCTCCGGCAGCGGTCGCTTGACGCCGAGGTGGACTGCGGAGGAGGCCGGGCCGAGGACCAGCTCGGCCGCGCCAAAGGTGAGGCCGTCGTACTTGTGGACGTGGAAGCCGAGCACGACGCGGCCGCCGACGCGGAGCGCAACCGCGAGGGGAGGCTCGACGACGGGCATCGAGAGACTGGAAGAAGAAACACGGCGCTCCATGGCATTTCTTCTTGAAAGGCCAAACAAAGAAACCAAAAAGGCGCGGTCCCCGCGTGTGCGACAGTGAAGACGGGACACGGTGCCCTTCAGTGAAGAGTGACGGGACACGGTGCGAGGCGGAGTGGTGTGGGAGTGGTCGCCGCGCCGCTACGGTCAGCGGCGCGCGGTGAGTGAGGGGACTTGGGGGGGGGGCGGCGCTCAGCGCGTGCCGACGCCCCAGCGGGCGCGCAGCGCGCCCAGGATTGCGTGCCAGACCTTGGTCTGGTCGAGGCAGTCGGAGAGGGCGTGGTGCTTGAAGACAGCGCCGAAGATGTACCTATACACACAACAAGTTGGATTAAGGACTATTTTGCGATCGCGGGGCGGAGCGGGAGCACGTACATCAGCGTCTCCATGTTGAGCTCGATGCCGTCCTTCTTGTCCGAGCCGGGGACGCGGTGGCCGTTCATGGTGCGGCCGAAGACGAGGTAGAGGACGCGGAGGACGTTGAGGTCCTCAAGCGGCTTGAGCCCGAGCTTGCCGGCGACGTACTTGTAGACGAGATAGTCCTGCGCATCGCGAACCCGCGTGTCAGAGGAGGGTGGCTTCGTACGAAGCTCAGCCCTCATGCGGGAGGAGGGGCTCGTGAGTGAAGGGGGGGGGGGCGAGTGGAGGGTTGCGGGGAGAGGGGGAGAGGGGGCAGGCGCGCACGTTGCCGCCCTGGCGCAGGAGACGAGGCCGCCGGCCGCTCTGCCCCGCCGCGACCTCGGCCGCCGCCTCGTGCAGCAAGCGCACCGACTCCTTGAGCTCGGACTGCGGCAGGTAGGTCTTCTCTCCAGAGGTCTTCTTCGCCGCGGTGGCGTTGGCGACCGCCTTGAAGGCTGGCACGCTGCCGCCGAAGCCGACGGCAGCGACGGCGTACTCGGTGATGTGCTCGGCGGGCGAGGCCAAGGTGACGCGGCCCTCCGTGTCGTGGAGAAGGTCGAGCTGGCCGGGCCGCCGCCGGAGCAGGTACTCGAGCTCCTCGAGCGCCTTGAGCGCCTTGCCGCCGAGCCGCTCCGCGCGCGCCTCGACCCCCTCGAACGTCTCGGAGACGCCGTCCGGCAGCCTCACCGACGCCTCCACGAGGGCCTCTGCCGTCTGAGCGTACAGCTGCTGCTCGGTGGGCGCCTCGCCTGCGGCAGATGGGAGAGGGTCAGGCAGAGGGGAGAGGGACGAGGGAGAGGGGGGGGGGGGGGGGGGGGGCACCCCCCCCCTTTAAAAGAGCCTGGTCGGACCTCATCCCACCCTTGATGGGGGGGGAGCCCTTTTTCTTTTCCTTTAAACCGCCCCGGGGGTTACCCCCGGTGGCCCCGCGGCTTCCGCCCCTCTTTTGGAAAGCTCTCTCTCGCCCCCTCTTAGCCTTTTTTTTTTTCTGCCGCTCCAGCGCCTTGTTCTTGGTTGGTTGGGCGGCTCT
>NW_005198273.1:0-1640 GCF_000372725.1 Emiliania huxleyi CCMP1516 | reverse complement strand
CCAGGCGCTCCCCCGCGTGCAGCTTCCCCTGGCGAGCGAGCCGGCCCACGGCGAGCGCGCGGAGCCGGCGGCGGCGAGCGAAGCCGGCGCTGCCGCCCGGCAGTGGGTGATCCGCTGCCCGATGGACTTCAAGGGCGAGTCGGCCTCGCCAGCGGTGACGAGCCCGGACGGGCTGCACGGGCTGCACCGCGTCTCGCGGCACCCGATGCTCTGGTCGCTCGCCGCTGTTGGGCTCGGTGCGGCTCGCTCCTCTCCTCTTGTCGCCGGCCGGAGCCGGGCACCCACCGCGCCCCTCCTTCCCTTCCCCCCTCCCCCGCAGGCGGCGCGCTGGCCGTCCCCTCGGCGCCGCAGGCAGTGTGGCTGCTCGGCCCTGCCGCGATGGCGCTGCTCGGCGGAGCGCACATCGACTACCGCCACCGCCGCGGCGAGGGAGGCACGCTGAGCGCAGAGACGGAGCGCGTCACCTCGCTCCTCCCATTCGCTGCGATGGCGGCGGGCGCGCAGGCCGAGGGGGCGCTGGGCTCGCTGCAGGCGCTGGCACGCGAGCTCAAGGTCGAGAATGCCGTCCTGGGCGTGCTGCTGGCGGCGAGGTGGGCGGTGACAAGGGGGAGGTAGGCAGTGGCAGAGGCAGCGCCGGCGGAGGGGTGTGTGTGAGGCCGCCCGCGACGGAGTAATGGAAATCTCTGCGCAAGAACAGTAGATCGTTGGGGTAGAGACAGTAGATTAAGACTGGAGATCCTAGCGGATCTCTCACACGGACACGCCCAAGTCTCGCCAGTAGATCCCTCCACTGTCCGGTTCCCCATTCAAGACTAAAGAACGAAGATTGAGATTGTGGATTGCAGATCGCTGAGCAGCAACACGGGCCAAAATGTGGGAGATAGGAGATGGAGAATGCAGATTGTAGATCCTAGCGCCCAGCCATCCGCCCCAGATGTGAGATCGAAGATTGAAAATGGAAGTCGTAGATTGCTGCCGGCGGCGACAGTGGCCAAGTAGAAGATTGGAGATCGGAGATGAGAGACGGTCAGTGTGAATGAATCCAAATTGCATCTCCTTGAAGGTTTGAGCCCCCCTCCTCCCCCGGGCCCCCGAATCGAGATTGGAGATTGGAGATTGGAGATGGAGATCGGAGATCTGACTGAATCCGGCCTAAGATGACGACGTTGGGAGATTGGAGATTGAAGATGGAGATCGGAGATCTGACTGGATCCCCGGCCTAAGACGACGCTGTGGATTAGAGAGTATTGGAGATGGGGAGATCGGAGCCCACCCACCCCCTTAGTGGCGTTGACAGATGTTTTATAGATGTCGACGGATCGAGTATCGTAGCCATCTGCAAGGTGGCACGAGCGCACTAAAGGTGAGTGACGCGCGAGAGAGGCAAAGTGAAGGGCGGTGGAGGAAGTCGTGCAGCGGCGGAGGCACTTCGCCTGCGCCATTGCGAGGGAAGACCATGTCGACCGACTCGAGCCGTGCGCGTCGAGCGCAGGCGTCCTCGTCGAGGCGAAAGACGGAGGACGGCAGCTCTTTGAGTCGCACGACGTGGTAGTCACGCTCCGGGTCGCGGATGCCGCACGAGGCACACGACGCAAGCGGAAGCCCGTGGCACATCCGTTTGCCCGCCCACTCGCACAAGA
>NW_005198274.1:0-1640 GCF_000372725.1 Emiliania huxleyi CCMP1516 | reverse complement strand
CGCGTCCCCGTCCGTTCCGGCGGTCCAGAGCAGAGCGCCCCGCCGCCCCTCCCTCCGCTCCCTCCGCCGCCGCCGCCCGCCGCTCTCCCCTTGGGTGGGGCGGCAGCTCGCCAGGTCCCGGTGCCAGTTGGGAACATTCTTGTAGGTGATGCGCGAGGTGACGTCAAACATCATGATGGCGCACTGGCCCTGGATGTAGTACCCGTCGCGCAACCCGCCAAACTTCTCCTGCCCCGCCGTGTCCCACACGTTGAAGACCAGCTCGCCGCGGTTCGTGTGGAATCGGAGCGGGTGCACCTCCACACCGAGCGTCGCTGCGGGAGGGAGGGCGGCGAGCGGGTTCACGCGCGGGCGAGGGGCGAGGGCGCGGGCAGCTCTCAACGCCACGGCGAGCGGAGGGCGTCGCCCCCTGACGCCTCCTTGCTGCTCTGCGGGCGCCAGAGCCAGAGGGGAGAGCGGCCCGCGGCGGGCGAGGCGCACCGACATACTTCTTCTCAAACTCGCCGGTCTGGTGGCGCTTGACAAAGGTGGTTTTGCCAACGCCGCCGTCGCCAACCAGCACCAGCTGCGCGTCGCGGCGGGGAGAGGGCGCGCGGTTAGAGGCTGCGGCGCAGCGGGCAAGCTGCTGTGGGTTGAAGGCTGTGTGAGACTTCGCTGTTGTGCGACGACGGCGAGCAGCTGCGAGCGCTCTGCGGGCTCTCTCAGTGCCGCACCTTGAACGTGGGCGGCACAGACATTTCTGTTGGCTGACTGCGTACACGCCTGCGCGGGCAGCGTGGACGCGGCTGAGCCCTCGGTGCGAGGAGAGGGCATGCGAGGCGGCCGGGCTCCAGCGCCCGCGCGTGCGTGCGTGCGCGCGCGACTGCTGTGTGACGGCCGCTGCGCCAGCGGCACTCGCGTGCAGCGTTTGGGCACGCGGGCGGCGCCAGCGTCGTGCCTGCCTGTCTTGCTGAGTGAGGCGCGCGCAGGGCGATTTTTTTCTTTTTTCTTTCTTTTTGTCTATCTTTTCACAAACATCCTTGTTCAGGACGCGGAAGAGGAGCGCGCACGCACGCGAGCAGGAGGAGGAGGCAGGTAAAGGGCTGACCCCTGGGCCGGCGCGGGTCCCCTAGCGCCCTAGGGCGTGGGGGGGGGGGGGGGGGATTCCGGAGATTGATTGGGGAGCCTGGCAGCCTCGCATGCCCTCTCCTCGCACCGAGTGCTCAGCCGCGTCCACGCTCCTGCCGCAGATGGCAGACAAAGGGAGCAATAACGAAAAGTAAGAAAAGAAATTCGCGCCAACCACCGCCATACTGTTTTTATGGCGGTCAACTAGAAGCAACGAAAAAAGTAAAAAAAGAACTGTTGTTGAGCCAGGACTCAACATACTCGGGCTTGCAATCCCAAACTGTCACTCCCCTTTCTCCCGGCCGGGGTGGGGCGCGCGCGGGGGCGGCGGGTGTGCGCGGGTGTGAGGGATGTCTGTGAGCCCGAGAGCGATATGCCATGTCCGCCTTGCGTTGTTTTCATACATCGAAGGCTAAGCTCAAAAAAAGAACTTCGCGCCGAAGAGTGCCCAATCGTGCCGGCCACCGCCACAGCTCGTCCACAGGTGCAGGTCAGTTCACGCATGTCTATGCGGTTCGTCGCCCTCGCCCTCC
>NW_005198275.1:0-1641 GCF_000372725.1 Emiliania huxleyi CCMP1516 | reverse complement strand
CTCCGACACTGTTGATCGAAAAATTGGAAAAAATCCGACAACGCGCTCATGTTCCTGAGATGCATTGCGCATCCTCAGATGCCACATTGCATCCTGGGATGCATGGACTAACCCAAGATGAGGTTATCATCTCGGCACACTTGTGCGTCTGAATACGACTGCAGTATCTGAGATGTCACGGGCTATCAAAAGACGCGGGGCACCGTCGAGCTTGCAGAAGGGCTCAGGCACAGTCCACTGCATCACTCTGGTCTCGGTGTTGTAGTACCACTTCCGGCCGTCCGCCTTGACGTACTTCTTCCAGACTCCCTCCTGCGGCGGCAGAGGAGGGGCGCGGAGGCGAGTTGACGGCAGAGGAGGGGCGCGGAGGCGAGTTGAGAGACGAGAGTTTGGAGCGCGCTGTCTGCGCGGCGGTAGGCGAGGCGTGGCGGCTCGCCTGCCGCCCCTCCTTGCCCCCATTTCTCGAGCGACATCTCGGCAAGGCCGGAGAGCTGGCTCATCCCCGCCAAGCTCGCGGGGCACGGGCTCGGGATAACCGTGCGGTGGCCGGGATAACCGTGCGGTGGCCATGGGCACGGCGGCGAGTCGTGAGAGGCGCTCGCCCTGCTGCGCTCGGCCTCGAGAGACTCGCGCGACGCCATCATCTTCCAGGGAGGGGAGGGTGCAGATGGTTATTCGCGTAGTTAGTTGGTGGGCCGCATACGCCGGCGGAATGTGCTATGCGATAGCATTGTGGCAGTGCTCGCAAGCACCTCGCGACCACCGCTGTGCTCACGACTGCGCCAGTCAGCCCGGTGGCGGCGACCTTGTAACCGAGGACCGCGGCAGGCTGAGTCGATCTGCGGGCGGCTCCACAGGTGATATCCAGGAGTACCAAAAGCTTCAGCTGGCTGCGGAAAACCCGTGTGAAAAAAGAAATACGACGACACGAGGCCCTTATATCTTTAGATTGAAAAGAAAGAAGTTTTAGCTGAGGGGCTCGCTAAACGCTCGCCGAGCTCCATGCTGTGCAACACCACCTCCTCACTAATCGTCAGGGGCGCGGAGAGCGCAGTGCACTCGGCGGTGAGGCGGCTGCGCAGCGGGGGCAGCGGCGTAGGGGGGAGCAAGCTCCTCGGCGATGAGCCCGTGGTTTCCCTGATCGTCCTTACAAGATCCTGCTCGTGCAGGTGGGGACCCTGTCCTTCTCCCACCCCTTGTTTGGTGTGTCCCCCGGGACGGGCGGGCAGCCTCGTGGGCTGGCACGGCCTGGCACGGCCTGTTTTTAGGGAAGCGTGGCGGCGCGGGGAAACGCGGCGGCGGTGGTGGCGGCGGCGGCGGCAGCGGCACGCGCGGGCGGACGGATTCGGACGGGGCGGAGCAGCGACCGCCTGGGCGGCCGCTGCTCTGTCTGCCAGAGCGCGCGCCGTCTGCGCAGCTCGAGCGCGGTCAGGTGCACAGGGAAGCGTGGCGGCGCGGGGACGCGCGGCGGCAGTGGCGAGCAGGCGAGCGGCCCGCGCGCGGCGAGGCGGACAGGTGATCGGCAGGCGGGTGATGGGCCGGTGAGTGACCGCGCCCAGCGATCGGAGCGAGCCGATCGTCGCTTGGCCGCAGCTGACCTTGAGGCGTGCGGAGCGCGACTGTTGGTGTCGGGGGGCCGCC
>NW_005198276.1:0-1641 GCF_000372725.1 Emiliania huxleyi CCMP1516 | reverse complement strand
CTGGGGGGGGGGGTTTTCTTTTGTTCTTTCTTGCTGAAAAGGCGGTCCTCCAATCCCTCCCCTGGGGGGTCGGTTTCCCTCCTTTCTTTTCTTTGAAAGGGCGATTTTGGGACACAGGGGAACGGGAGCGGGAGGGCTTCTCGACCCGGAGGGGGGCTGGGCAGGGTTATCCCCCGCTCGGCCTCCCACTTTCTCATGATACAAGACGGCCACCTCGCTTTGCCCTCCCGAAGCCTAGACGCTCGCTGCCCCTCGCTCGCACGTTCGCGCTCGACCTTCTACCTCCTCGTGTCAACACCGCCGCCACCCTAACGCAGTGTGTGTGTGTGTGTGTGTGTGTGTGTGTGTGTGTGTGTGTGTGTGTGTGTGTGTGTGTGTGTGTGTGTGTGTGTGTGTGTGTGTGTGTGTGTGTGTGTGTGTGTGTGTGTGTGTGTGTGTGTGTGTGTGAGTGTGTGTGTGTGTGTGTGTGTGTGTGTGTGTGTGTGTGTGTGGATGTGTCTGTGTCCCTGTCGTGTCGTGTGTGTGTCGTGTGTTTAACTCTCGCACTAGCTCTCGCCCTCTCGCAAGCCTGGCGCCCTGGCCTCCGCCCTAACCGCCCGGCGGCCCGCACGCTCGACAGAACCCGGACGACGTGCGTGTTTCCTTCTCTACGAAAACACACACTCCCAAGTCAGCGCCATCGAGCAGACATCGAGAACAACAAGACTTTGGCGAGCCAACGCAGCCGAGAGATAAAATCTTCGCAAGAGGAGAGCCTAGAGTCTCTTGCACTTGCTAGAGCGGTGCAGCCAGGCCGCACAGCGCGAACTCGGTACTCGCCGTACTGACTGAGCCTAGCGCAGCGCGAACTCGCCGTCTGAGCCTAGCGCAGCGCGAACTCGCTCCTGTCGCTGCGCAACCCTAGCCGAGCTCCATTTTTTTCGCTCTCTTTTTTAGCCGCCGCCGCCCATCTCTCCTGGAGAAAAGAAAGAAAGAAAACACACAACCCAAGGGCTGGAGATGCTCTCGCTTTCGAAGGTTTCAGTTTCTTCAAAAGCCCCTGGGGACGCTCAAGCCACCTTGTTGTTGCCGCTGCGCAGGCGAACGATGCTCCTCGCCGCGCACCTTGCGGCGCAGGCCCACACGCACGGCGGTCTCGGTCCCGGCCCAGGCCCGTGGGCTCACGAGCCTGCCGAGCTGCACAGCCTCTCGAGCACGGCGCTCGACGAGGCGGCAGAGCGGCTCAGCAGGGAGCTCCCGCACCGGTACTGCTTTCTGGTGGCCAAGGACGGCGCAGTGGTGCACGAGTCGTACTCGGCAAACTCGTCGGAGACCCTCTACTCGATGGACTCGGCGATGAAGCTCGGGACTGCCGCGCTCATCGGGATAGCGCACGCCGACGGGATGCTCGACCTCGACGCGCCGCTCGCCGAGTACGGCCTCGAGCCGACGGCGGACTGGGGACCGTACTGGCCGCTCGTGACGACGCGCCACCTCCTCTCCATGGTCTCTGGCCTCGGCCAGAAGCCGCCGGGCACCGCCTTTGCGTACGACTCCGGCTCGCACCTGCAGGAGCTCATCTGGCTGCTCGAGCACGTCACGCGCGAGGCGTCGGTGCACTGGGCGACGCGGCGGCTGGCGATACCGCTCGGCGTGCCAAAC
>NW_005198277.1:0-1641 GCF_000372725.1 Emiliania huxleyi CCMP1516 | reverse complement strand
GAAGAGGCAAGAGAGAGTGCAAAGACGAGAGAGAGATAATACGGGTGTGTTACTGAATTCGGCTGGTGGCCGCACCATTGCCGCACTCCCTCCATTTTCTGGTGATACTGCAGCAATGCTCACCTTGTTTTCATTGCGATGACCTCGATAGCCTATCGCAAAACGGCAGCCTGTGGGAATCTCGCAAATCTTGGCTAACTCGTCACCGAGCCCACTGCCAAAGCCACGCACGCTTGAAGAGAAAGAGCCGGAGCTCTTTCGCACTTCCGTCGTAGATCAGCACAACGCTTGAGCCATCGGTTATTCGCGAACAGCACGGGTATGTCGCACTCGTCGTCCTCCATTTACTCCCTCTACCTAGGAAGTCACCCGGGGTGTGTGTGTGTGCGACTCTCACTCTGTCCCGGGCGCACAGCGAAGCGAAAATGCAAGTGCTCCAACCCTGGCGAGGTACTACCACGCCTCTCGGGGATTTTGTCTGGCCGAGTCAACCCGAGATATGCTGTTCCCACAGCAGGCTGGAAGTACCTTGAGCACTTGAGCACTGGATAGGGTCGATTCCGCGTGGTACGGGACCCCTCGATCGTCTCGCCCTCCCTCACTGGCGTGTTCATTGGGGGGGTCATAACAAAAACACGGTACAGGATCGAGGTGCACGCTGCCGAAGCAGTGTCGTCCCCCCTCTCCCCGACGGCGATGGCGGTGTGACCGATCGAGCTACAAGAGGAGCTTGTTCAGCAGGATCCGGGATAGTCAGATGCACTACCTCACTGGGCATGAGACCATCGTACGACGCATCCATCACCGTCTCGGATTTGCGAGGAATCGAACCACTCCGGGATGGGGCAACCCCATCGAGTTGTGTGGTTAATTGTCAGAATTCCTGTTGTGCAAGAGGGGAGGGGGCTCTGACGGAGTGTGTGGCGGGAGAGGGCAGGGAATGGGCGCGGGGGAGGGGGGAGGGGGGGGGGGGGGCTCAGCCGTGCAAAAAGCAGCAAATAATAATAGTAATGAAGAAATATTGCCCGGCCGTGCATGAAGTCCGTTTCGATCTGGAGGAGACGGGTCAACCCCGTGAGGACCAGATCAGGTTCACATTGTCGTAGCCGGAGGGGATGTTGACCTTTAGCTCTTGGGGGAGCGGCGGTTTCGCGCGCTTGGGCCTTGGCGCCGGCCGGTTAGTCAAGTTTTTTAAGTCTTGGAGCGGCGAGCCACACGGAACTTTCCAAGAAAGTAGTAAGTTTTAGAAGGTTTGGACGGTCGCCGCCCGCCCACACGGGCCATGTGTGAGCCCCCTCCTTGAGGGGCTGCGACCCAGAGGTCCTGAGTCGGTCCAGAGGCGCCCCCCACCTGGCACGTCACATGAGCTTCACATGCGAGCGTTCCGGACCTCACCGCAGATGCAGTGTGAGCAGCGCTAGCGATAGGCGCGCGCGGTGCGGTTGGGAGGCGGAGGCCGTGCAAAAAAGAATAAAGGAGGGCGTGAAAAAAGAAAGTTATTTGTTCATGAGCAGGCGGACATCGCTTCCAGGGGGGGGGGCGCCCTTCTCTGCACACCACATGCTAGGGGGGGGGTCCGACCCCCCCCGCAGAGGCTTCACCACATGCTAGGGGGGGGGGGCCCGCCCCCCCCCAACGGCT
>NW_005198278.1:0-1641 GCF_000372725.1 Emiliania huxleyi CCMP1516 | reverse complement strand
TACCATCCACCCCCACCTCACACGTCGCTGACGGCTTCCTCTCCCCACCTGGCTGGAAGGCCCGCGCCATCCTCAAGACCACATCCGGCAAGCTCCGCCGGCGCGAGCTGCGAGAGGCCTACCTGCAGATGGCCCAGGTCCGCGCTACGGGCGCCGAGCCGACGCGGCAGCGGTTGCTCATCCCGATGCAAGCGGTGAGTGTACCCCGCACGGCTCACGTCACCCTCGTGTTTGACCGTGTTGACCGGCGCTTCCCTCTCGGCACTCCTCGGCAGATTCATAGACCCCCCCCCCCCCCCCAGTCGTTCGCCGCGTCGCCGAGGAAGACGCCGGCGACCAGGTCCATCAGGGAGGTCCTCTGGAACGACGCGCCGGGCAGCGCCTCGAACGAGCGCTCGAGGAGCAGCCGCTGCTGGGGGTCCATCGCCCCCGCCTCGGACGGCGACACGCTGAAGAACGCGTTGTCGAAGAGCTCCGCGTCGCTCAGGAAGCCGCCGTACCGGGCGCGCTGGCCGATCACGCCATCCGGGAAGCCTGGCCCGCCGACCCGCCAGCGCCCGAGCGGCACCTCTGAGATCAGGTCGCTGCCGCACGACGCCATCTGCGCCAGTCCGCTCACAAGGCCGACCCGCCCTGGCATCATGGCGCTCAGCCCGCACACGCGCACCACGCCAGACGTGCTCGAGCTGCCCGCGCTGAACGGCGTCGCAGCCGCCCGCGCCGTGGCGGCGGACGTCGCCGCGCCGGCCGCCTCGTCGCTGCCGCCGGCAGACTTGGAGGAGCTCTCGAAGTACGCCGCGAGCTGCCGCGCCGTCGGGTAGTCGAAGATGAGCGTCGACGGCAGCGTCTGCCCCGACGCCTGCTGCAGCTGGTTGCCGAGCTCGACCGCTCCAAGCGAGTCGAGGCCAGCCTCCATCAGCGGCGCGTCCGCATCCACGCCCGTGCCGATGGTCGACTCGAGCGACTCCATGATCATCTCGAGCGTCACGACGCGGCTCTCAGACGCCCCGCCAGTCGCCGCCGGCGCCGCCTTGCGGGAAGCGTACCCTTCCAGCAGCGGCGGCACCGTCGGCATCAGACCGAGGAACTTGCCCCACGAAAGGACGACCAAGCTCATCACGGCCGGCACGCCCGGCAGCAGCGCTGCACGGAACGCCGTCGCGCCCTGCTCCAGCCCGATCAGGCCCATGCCCGACGCCTGGATCCGCGCGTTGACCGAGCTGCTCGCGGCCATGCCCACGTCCGCCCACGGCCCCCACTGCACGCTCGACGCCGCCTGGCCGCGCTGCCGCCGACACACGCCAAGCGAGTCGAGGCAACCGTTCGCCGCGCCGTAGTTGGACTGCCCGCCGCCGCCGATCAGCGACGCGATGGACGAGAAGAGGACGCACGCATCGAGCGGCGCCGCGGCGCACGCAAGCTGCAAGCCCCAGGCGCCGTGTACCTTTGGAGCGTACACGCGGCGGAGCGTGCTCGCCGTCTGGGCGCGCAGCAACCCGTCGGATAGGACGCCGGCCGCGTGCCACAAGCCCGCGAGCCGACCCGCCTCGCCACAACGCGCCCCGCTCACCAGCCGCCGGATGTCGGCCAGCTCCGCCGCGTCGGCGCGCGCCACGCACACGGAGCATTGCGGCCGCGCCT
>NW_005198279.1:0-1642 GCF_000372725.1 Emiliania huxleyi CCMP1516 | reverse complement strand
GCTGCGGAGTCGCGCGAATTCTGTAATATCTTAGTCCTCGGTCCCGGAGCTCCACCTTCGGTCCTCTCGGGGCTCCGGTTCTCCCCGATTCGCTCTCTTGCTCGCTTGCCGAGCGTCATACGACGGCCGGTGTGGTCTTTTCCCTCGTTGTTGGTGTCGCTTCTTCCGCTGCCGCCTTTCGTCTTCGCCAGCCTCTCCCAGCTCCACCGGTTCTGAGAGTGTCGGCGACCCGGCCGGGGTCACCCCGGGTGAGAACGGTGGCATTGGGTCGCGCCCAGTTCCACCCCCAGGAGGTCGAGCCCGCTCTCCCTGGTCGGCGAGTCGTGCCCGCACTCGCGGCCTCTCTATCATCCCTGGCTCGCCCCCCCCCTCCGCCGGCTCCTCTCCAGGCTCGGGGAGGCGTGGCCCTCCCCGTCGGAGGTCGCTATTTACTTCTCTCTTGCGTGCGTTCGCGGATCTGTCCGGCGCATCGTGTATGCTGCTGCTCGCCTCCACTGCTGCACACTCGTCGTTCGTCGCGCAGTCGGCACATCTGACGCAGCACCACCGCGTCGCCTCAGCGCCGTCGTGCACCGCCGTGTTGGACGCTCCCTACCGCGAGGCCGAGTACGACCCCGAGGCGGCCGACCGCTTGGCGTACAGGCGTCCGCCAGACAGCGCAGAGGCTAGGCGACCGGGGAAGGACTAGCTCAAGGGCAACACAGCGTCACCAGCCGTTTGCGCGCAGAACGAGTCTGCGGCCCTCGGTTGGGACGAGTGCGCGACGCGGACGAACCGCTCAATATGGCCGACAGCTGCGCTGAAATACGTCAGACAGTACAGTGTGTCAGACAGTACTACAGTGTGTATAGGCTATAGCTGTCGACCCCGATCGAAATAAAAGAATTTTACAATCAAGCTCCCTCGCATGTAAAATTTTAGCACCCACCACTCTTCCGCGCCCGGCCGCTCGTGGCGCTGAGGCGCGCCGCAGAGATCGCCTTCCTCAGCGCAGGTTTCGTGGGCAAGGTGCTCGCTGACAAGCAGCTCGGCCGCGAGGAGGCGATGGTGGACCGCCGTTCGGAGGAGTTGCTGCAGCTGGTCACGCGGCTGGGAGTCACTGCGATCAAGGTTGGGCAGGTGCTGAGCATCCGCCCCGACCTTCTTCCGGCGCCCTACGCCAAGGGCCTCGAGAAGCTGCAGGACAGCGTCCAGCCCTTCCCGGCGGCGCTCGGCCGCGAGATCATCGAGCGAGAGCTCTCGATCCGGATCGAGGACGTCTTCTCGGCCTTCTCGGCCGAGCCGGTGGCGGCGGCCTCCATCGGTCAGGTCTACAGGGGCACGCTGCGTGCGAGCGGCGAGGAGGTCGCCATCAAGGTGCAGCGGCCGAGCGTGCTGCACGACGTGGCGCTCGACCTCTTCATGCTGCGCTTCTTTGCGCCGGCGTACCAGGAGGCGAACGACGTCAACACGGACGTGGTCGGCCTCGTCGACGCGTGGGGGACCGGGTTCGTCAACGAGCTCGACTACACCATGGAGGCGGCGGCGACGGCCGAGTTCGCAGAGGCGATGGCGGCGCGCGGCCTCGGCTCGGTCACCTCCCCCGAGGTGGTCCCCTCCCTCTCGTCGACGCACGTCCTCACGACCAAGTGGGGTCTGAGGC
>NW_005198280.1:52908-53686 GCF_000372725.1 Emiliania huxleyi CCMP1516 | reverse complement strand
GTCCTCAGTGTCGACGGCACCGAGCCGAACCTGCAGTGTGAAGAGAGCGGTGTGAAGAGATCGGTTTGAAGGGAGCGGTGTGAAGGGAGCGGTGTGAAGCGAGCGGTGTGAGGGGAGCGGTGTGAATCACCGGAAGTGTCGAGGAAGTGTCTAGGAAGTGTCTAAGAAGTGTCGAGGAAGTGCCGCACCCGAGCCTCGCGTCGGTCCGGGGCAGAAAGGACGTCAGCTGCGCCAGCCTGTTACAGTGCACCGACATGAGGGCGGGAGGACGGTATCGTGCAGCGTCTTCAGAGCACCGCGTGCACACAACGGATAGGAATACAGTGAGGACAGCCGAGTGCGGCCGAGTGCGGCCGAGTCCGTCCCCTCTCGAGCGCTGGTTGGGAGACAGGAACACGGATACATGAGCACGTATTCCGCTTCTAGGTCCGCCAGCCAGTAGCAGCGCATCAGCACCGACTGTTGGCGCCGCAGCGACGCGCAGCCGCTCGCCGCCATCTCTGCGCTGCGGGCGAACCGCCGCCACTCGGCCCGTGCCGCCGCCAGCTTGCCGCCCAGCCTCCCCTCCTCCTCCTCCACCCCCCTTGCCACCTCCCCCACCCAGCGGGGAAGCGCGCCGCTCCGGCGCTGCGCCGCCGCGGCGGCGCCAGAGCAGCCGGCACCGCCTCCGCCGCCGCCGGCAGCACCGCCGCCGCCGCTGCCGCCTCCACCCTCCACGCCTGCCTCCTCCCCCGCCGCCGCCGCCTCGAGTTGATGACCTCTTGCTACGTGCGGTGCC
>NW_005198280.1:42377-51684 GCF_000372725.1 Emiliania huxleyi CCMP1516 | reverse complement strand
CCCATGGGGAGAGATGGGGAGAGATGGGGAAACGTCTTCCGCCTCTGGCCTCCCGCGCGCCTCGATCGCCACAGCCTCGCCGCCCCACGTGATTCCAAGCTCCGACACCACCGCAGCCGCGGGGAGAGACGCCTCCAGCGCCTGCGCCGCCCAGTCCGCCTCCGCCTCCGCCTCGCCCGCCGCCGCCCCGCCGCCGCCTTCCTCTTCCGAGGACGAGGCGCCGTCGTAGCTGCCCGGAGGCAGCTTTGGCGCGCGGAGCCAGCCTGGGCGGGCGGCGGAGGCGGCGGAGGCGGCGGAGAGGAGCGCACGCAGATGCGGCAGCGGCAGCTCCACCGGAGGCACAGGGCTGGCGCGCCTACTCTCGGGCAATCTCGGGTCATCTCGGCTCATCTCGGGGAGCGGCTCCGCCGGGCGTACGGGGCGCAACATGAGCGTGGCCGCGTCGCCGCCGCCCTCGAATCTCTCGCCGCCCTCGCCGCCCTCGCCGCCGCCAGCACCAGCGCCCGCCGCGCCCCGCCCAGCACGCGCCGCCTCGGCCACACAGAAGGATGCCAAGTCCCGCACCATGGCACCCCTCGCCTCCGCCGCCGCCGCCTCCTCCGCCCCGCCGCCCTCGCTGCTAGAGAGCGAGACGAGGCGCTGCAGGGAGGCGCCGTCGCCGTTGACGCCACCGCCGCCGCCACCGCCGCCGCCGCCGCCGCCGCCGCCGCCGCCGCCGCCGCCGCCGCCGCCGCCGCCGCCGCCACCGCCGCCGCCACCGCCGCCGCCACCGCCGCCGCTCTCTTCCGCGGCAGCGGCGAGCGCCTCCGCAACTTCCCGCAACCGCTCGCGCGCGCGCACCGTCAGCGCGATCGGCAGGACCAGCCCGAAGGCCTCCGGCGCGGCGACGGCGGGGGCGAGGAGCTGCGCGAGGAGTAGCCAAGTGGCGTCGGCCGGCTCCAGCCTCGCCAGCAAAGAGCACAAGCCCGGCGGAGCGGCCTGCGCGAGCGCGAGAGCGCGACGAACCACCGCCTCCGCCTCCGCCGCCGCCGCCGCCGCCGATGCGGGCGCCTCTGAAGACCCGCGTGCTGATGGCCAACGCGGCGCCTCCGCCTCTTCACCGAGCCCGGTGCCTCGGCCCTCCGCGACACGGCGCAGAGCGTGGCTGAGGACGGCCTGCAGCCAGTCGGTGCCGCCGGCCATCAGCCGCATGTACCCCGACGCGACCGCCACCAGAAGAGGCGACGCGGAGAGCGGCAGGCGGGCCTACGGAAACAAGACCTCGCTCCGTAAACAAGACCTCCCTCCTAGATGATGATTCTAGGTCTCCCCTCCATAAGAGAAGGCCACCTCGAATGTGCATAGAGAGTGGAGCTCTAGAGACTGAGGGAGTTGGAGGTTCTTTTGTCTGCCTACGCCAAGCTGAGGGTGGGGCTGCGGAGTTGTGCTGTGTGCTCTTTTGTGTGCTGTCTGCTGGCGAGATACGGGGAGAGATTCCGCGTCTACGCCTCGAGGTATGTCAACGAGGTATGGGGGCGTAGAGGAAGACATGGGGAGATATCCCGCTTCTAGGCCTCGAGGTATGGGGGCGTAGAGCGAGATACGGGGAGAGAGTCTGCTTCTAAACAGGTGCGGGCCTCGGCGCGGCCGTCCGGAGGGCGGTGCGGCGGCGTCGAGGCGAGTCGTGGGGCGATGGAGGCGGCGGCCGCGGAGGCGGCGGCGGCCGCGGCGGCCGGGCGCGGCGCCTGCGGAGACGGCTGCAGAAGGAGGGGCGATCCTCCGACTGGGCTGGTTGGCGGAGGGGGGGGTGGCGCCTATGTGGTGACGTATCTGGCGAGTGAAGAGCAGCCACGGGCTCGGACTGGACACATGCGCGGTGGTGGGTGGTGAAGAGCAGCCACGGGCTCGGACTGGACACATGCACATGCACATGCACATGCGGTGGTGGTGGTGGGTGGATGTGGGACGGGAGATGACACACGCGGGAGCGAGACACAGACACACACACGACACACAAGACACACACACGACACACAAGACACACAAGACACAGACACACAAGACACAGACACTCACAAGACACAGACACACAGGACACAGACACTCACAAGACACAGAGACTCACAGGGCGGAGGCGCCTAGGTAGGGAGGCAGAGAGGCGAAGGCGCGGTCTGGGCAGTGACACGACAGCAGCGCGGTATGGGTGGATGCAGGCGAGGCGGAGAGACAGACAGTCCCACTCGACACACAAGCAAGACACACGGGCAAGACACACAGGCAGGACAGTTGGCTGGGCTGCCACACTAGAGGCGCCTCGAAGAGCGCAGCGAGCAGCTCGACGACCGCGTCCTCCTCCGCCTACGATTTGTGTTTTCTTATCCTGAGTTAAGGAATAGGCCGACGGCGAACCTGCGTGCTGAATGCGTCATTCTCGGGTGGCGGTGTCGTGCAGAGCATTCAGAGAGCGCCCTGTGTGAATGCGAGGGGCACGAACACAACGAGCACAGCGGAGTGCTGCCCGAATACGGCGAGTGCGTGTCCTCTCGAGCGCTGCGTGCAAGACAAGAGACACGGCTTCCGCCTTCTAGGCTCCTCGGCCGGCAACCAGAGCTGCCGGTACAGAAAGCAGAGCACGAGCTGGGCGGCGAGCGTGGGCGGCGTGCCGCCCGCCCCGAGCGCGGTCGCAAGCGCCGTCGGCTGCCACCGCAGCGCCGTGAGCAGCGCGCCGAAGGAGACGAGGTGCCGGCGTAGCGTGAGCGGCGGGACCGCCGGCTCGGGAGAGGCGCACAGACAAGTCACGGGGCCCGGGTGCGTCCCTCCGGCGCTGCCGGCGCCGACGGCCAGGCCCTCGAGTGCGTGCTGCAGGTTGGCGACCTGCCGCGACAGCTGCGAGGCGGAGGCCAGCAGGCTGTCAAGCGAGGCTCGCTCGCGGTTGGCCAGCTGCGCCTCCGACCCGAGGAGAGAGCGGAAGCGCTTGAGCCGCCGCGCAGCCGCCGAAAGCGAGGCTGGCAGCGGCGCTGGCTGGGCGGCCGCACCGCCATACATCCGAAAACACGCCGATGTTTTTCTCTCGCGGTAAGCCTGTGTGTGTGTGCGTGAGAGAGAGAGAGAGAGAGAGAGAGAGAGAGATTCAGTCGACGCTCGTCGTCCACTGAGAACTCAGTGGTTGTCACCACTTTGTATGCTTTTAATATTAACCTTGCGAACTCGTCCCCCCCGGCAGGGCTATGCAACCGTGACCAGTGTGTGCTGTCTACGCCTGATCCAGGCGTGAAATCTGCCGATGCGTGATCTGTGTGTGGGCCGCTCTGTGAGGGGTCCAGGCATTGTCCGACGGGTAGGGGGTCTGTGCCCGGGCGGTGTCCGGTGCGGAGTCTCTCTCTGATCCCGCCTGTGGTGTTGGGTGCGAGGTCGTGGAAGCTTCGATCCCAAGGGGGGGAGCTGAGCCCACTCGATAACCAACTCTCAGGGGCAGTAGGTGGGCGAGCTTCAAGCGCGCTCATCTCGATCGTCAAGGCGTCGCTACGCGCGGTCTTCCGCGGGGGGAGCGTCGCCGACGGGTGCGGGACCGCGGCGCAGCCAGTGCCGTGGCGATGCCTCCGGCTGCTGCGGTGAGTGGCTTGCTGCTCGCTGCGATGGCGAAAAACTCGTCTCGTGGCACACCAAGGGCTTATGCTCTGTCGAGACGTGAGGCGTATGCGCCCAGGAGGGGAGGGTGCATGCGTAACGACGCTGCTAGAGATGCCTTTCGGGGCCCAGAGATAAAACTTCTGATGCCATGCGTGACCTAGTAGTGTCCCCAGCTATGGGCGTGTCCACGTTGGAGCCAGGTGTGGTGTGGACGCGAGAATAGCTCCGCCGTTCATGGAGGCAACCGATGCGAGTCGACTGGTGTGTGTCGTCGTGGTTTCGTATCAAGAATTCTCTCTCTCTCTCTGTGCGTGAGTACCCATAGAATTGTCACCGACAGTGAGTGCGAGATAGGGCTGGCCGCTGGCGGGTAGCCCCTGAGGAGAGTGACCAGAGACACCTCACATGACCCCACACACGGTCTAGTCCGGCCTCGCGGTCGGCGGAGATTGCTAGAGGACGAGCAAGCCTGCTCTAGCCTCGCACGTTGCTTCCTGTCGTCTGTTGTTTGTTGTGCCCTTGTTTGTTTCTCTTGGCACCTTGGAGTGCTGGGGGGGGCGACAGGAAGAATGTGGCCCTGAGTTATGTATACGCCAACTCAGGGTGTGTGGCAGCCAGCTGGCTGTGTGTCTTGTGAGCTTGTTTGTGTCTGTGTGTCGTTCGTGCGTGTCGTCATCATCTGTCTCGCGTCCACCCATACCGCGTTGGTGTCCAGTCCGAGCCTGGCTGTTCTTCACCTTTCTACCTACCTACCTACCGTGAGTGTGACCATACCGCGTTGGTGTCCAGTCCGAGCCTGACTGTTCTTCACCTTACTACATACATACATAGTGTGAGTACCTACCTACCTGTGAGTAAGCCTCTACCCTTTCGGTCCGTCGAATCTCGGAGACTGACGAAACCTCCCTGTGGTGGGCTGCTGAGCCTCCCCCACACACGAGACCACCACCTGATGCTACAGAGGGCTGCGAATTTTAGATGAAAACACCTCAATAAACATAGCGTGTCTCCAAGGCGAGCGAGCCCGCCGCGCCGGCCACCTGCTCTGAGAGCCCTCTCCGCCCCACCCCCACCACGCCACTCGCCAGGGCTCAGCATGGTTCGGCCCATGCATCTCGTTGTCCTCGGGGCTGCTTTGCCCGAGCTGTCGCTCGCGCGGACCCCTCCTCGAGATCTTGGGATCCCCAGCCCGGACGGCCTCACGTACCATTTCGGGCAGCCTCCAAAGACCCTCCCGATCGCCTGCCCGGGCAAATGCCTCGGCCGAGAGCCCGCCGCCGACAACTGCGCAAACTGGATTGTACGTGCGTACGAGATGAGCCCTGCTCTCTCGCCAAAGTGCCCAGAGGGAACGCGACCGCTCGGCTCCAAGAAGGACTTTTGCACCTGCATGGTACCCGACATCACTTACACCAGCATTGGCAGCGTTGCTGGGCCCGAGACCTGCTGCACGAAGCCAGGCAAGGCAAGATAGGTGGCGTGGTAGAACAGCCTCGATGGGTATGGTACGACGTAGTGACGCTATGTGTGCGTGCGGTACGCGCTCTGTGCACGAAGCGACATCCTGGTGGGCGCGACGCGTGCGGCCCCGATTGCTCTAGCGGGCAGAGCGGTCACTGCTGAGAGCAACGCGAGCGCATGCGCGCAATGGAGCGCAGAAGAGGTAGAGAAAGGTGAAGAACAGTCTGGACGGCGACTTGTCACATGACACACAGGGCGCTGTGTGTGTGTCTCTGTGTTCCGCCTTTCATATGGAGGCATCCAATGCGGGTCGACTGGTGTGTGTCGACGTGGTTTCGTATCAAGAATACTCACTCACACAAAGATCCAAGGCGCGCGTGACAAGATCCCGGCGCTATTTAATGAGCCCATGCCTTGTTTTGTTATGGACCCCCCCCCCCCCCCAGTGCTTGCTGTTTGCTGGTATAGCCCACCAGAACAATCAAACACTCTACGGCCAAAACAATCAAACGGTGGTAAGATTTACCACGACTTCTGAGGCAAAATGTGACAGAAGTCGAAGAAATCGGCAAAATACCGGGTATTTCCCAGGTATACCCGGGAGCCGGGTTTTTCCAGGTATACCCGCAAAATACCGGGTATTTTGCGGATTTTGCTGAATTTGGCGGCAAACCAGCCTCAGACTCGGCTCAGAGCTCGAAAAAATGATGATTCCACGGAGTTTCGTATTTTACCATACCACTCCCCAGGAGAATCAAACAAGTGGTAAATACCACTCATTTACCAGTAAATGGCAAGCACTGCCCCCCCCAAAACACACCCGTGAGGGAGGGCGAGACGATCGAGGGGTCCCGTACCATGCGGAATCGACCCTATCCAGTGCTCAAGTGCTCAAGCAAGATGTAGGATTGATTGCGAGCGTAGGTGCTCACAATCACCCAATTCCTGCGGATTAGGAACTTGGAAGTTGAAGTGCAGTCATCAACCATCCTCACATCCATTTGGGCGTTTAGCCCTCGTACGCAGATATGACAAAACACGTCTGCTCATGGCGCCGAGCCCCGTTCTGGACACCAGATCGCCCCCCCCCCGCCCCTAACATTAGTCTCCCAGCCGCTCTGTCGGCCATAATGTTAGGGGCGGGGCCAACTCACGCAAAACCATCTTCTGCGTACGAGGGTTCATACGCCAAGTTCATACCAACCCACCATCTTTGCTGTGCATGTTGAGCGGTGCGAGTCCAGTTGGATACGGCAGAGGTACGCCGTTGCGTGTTGGGCTCATAAATTTAGCTCCTTCGCGCGAGCACCTTCCTGGGATGGGAGGGGACAGCCATCATTTGTCAAACAGTGGTGGGGCCTCCTCGCCGGCGCCAACTTGCGGCGAGTGTCCGCCCCAGGCCCAGCGGGCGGGTTGCGTGCCAAGGGAAGTTAGCATGGGTGTTGGCGTAGGCCGACTCCGTGGCGTTGGTCCACCCTCTGCCGCGTGGCCACAAAGGCGAAAGAAAAATCTCTGAAAGGCATCACACGATAGGACGCTCGGGTTTGTCTCGGGTGCGGCTGGCGCTGCGTCTTTCTTTTTCGAGTGGCCACGGGTTTGGGGAGCGGGCGAGGCGGCTGCTGCGGCAGAGGCGGAGGGCGGCTGCCTCTGCCCGGCTTCCATTTGCCACCGCGAACGCGAGTCCTGCGCACACCGGCCGAATAATCGCGCACCTATTCAGCCGGATAAAGCTGATCCTCCCCGACACCCCTGCTCCCAGTCGCGACAGGATACTCTTTTGCTACGTGGAGGACCAACGTCTTCCCCTAGTGACGACAACTCTCTGCCTGCTTCTCTGGAAGTTTACGCTGATCGACTTTTACAGGGTCGACAACGTCGCGTCACGTTCAAAGCGGACGACGTGTGGACGGCTACTCTCACCCGACTCGTCCATGCGGCCGCTTTGAAATGTGCCCATATTCGCAGCCTCCGTCGAAGGTACCACTCGAGAGGGGAACAGCCGCCGCCGCGCTTTCTCGACCGATTCCAACTACTTGTGGCCCCCCTTTTCTCGTACGGCGAGTACGGGCAGCTCTACTTTAGTGAGGCCCTGACGAGGCATCTGAAATGCAGGGACCTGCACCACCTGCTGGACTACGCGACCAAGAGAGAGGACACCGCCAGCCGTGGCGACGCCACAGAATCCCTCGGATGACGCCGCGACAGCCGCCGCCGGCCAGCAGCAGCAGCAGCAGCAGCAGCAAGCAACGACGCGGCTCCGTAGGGTCGCAAAGTCGACGCTGGGAGTCGCACTCGTCAAACCGTCGCAGCACCACGCGGCCCGCACGTACCGCCCACATCCCCTCCACCGCTGAGAAGGCGCAGATCGACCGCCGGGCCGCGTAGTCGTCGTTAAGGAGCGGTTTTTGGAGCCGTACGAAGAGGTCCCAGACGGGCGAAGATGCGGTTTTTCGATGACCAGGCGCGATGTGGTATCTGCTTTTTGCTAAAAACGGGCCGCCTAGTGCAGAATCACTAGTACAACACGCAACCACACTGAGAGCTCCACACTAGCCGGTATAGGCGAGCCCCGGCGGCCTCACCGTCGCCGCTCGCGGCGGAGCCCCGACGGCGGAGCCACCGACGGGCCGGTGCGACCTCTTGGGTGGCCATGAGCTCGCCAGGAGGTCGCCGATGGCTCGGCGCGCCTCTTCCCGCCAGCGTAGGACGGCCTGCAGACAGGGAGGAGGGGGAGGAAGACGGAACTGAGCACTAGGTTCGTGCGAAAGCGCCGGCAACGGCTGGGACACGTGGCTCGTGGGTCGTGGCACGTGGCTCGTGGGCGGCAAAAGCGACGGGACCATGTCTGGTCTGGCAGTGGACGCATGTCGTCGCATGTGTGTCATAAATTCTCTGAGACTTTGAGAGTGGAGTGGAGTGACCCCTATGACGACCTCGCTGAGATCGCAACGCGGTAGAGGCATGGGGTGTAGCGGAGAGTTCGGTCGCATGGGTATACAACGAATGCAACTCTCTGCGCCTCGGCTCGATGGAGCTTGGAGGCACCGGGCGCGCCGGCTGCACGGCTCAGTCGCGCCGGCGGTACAAGATGGGCGGCGCCTCGACGTCCTCTTCGCTCTCCTCGTCGTAGAGGCTCGCCTGCAGCTGCACGAGCCGCTCGCCGCCGCGTCCGCCGCCGAGCGCCTCGTCCACCGCGGCGCCCACGCCCATGGAGAGCCACCTCTGCTGGCTCGCGGGCGGCGAGAGGGGCGAGTAGAGCAGCATGCCGCCGCTCGTCGAGAGGAAGGAGACCTCGTGGCCGAACCTCTCCTCGAGCCGCGCCACGAGCTGCGAGAGGCGGAGCTCGCCGCCCCCGCCATCCACCTCCACGCGCGACCACTCGCTCCACGCCTCGCCGCGAGCGCCGTCGGCCGAGGCGGGTAGCCGAAACGTCTCCGGCGGCTCGGGCTCCGACAGCGCCACCAGCGGGAGCGCGAGGTTGAGGTACGAGTTCCGAAAGGCCTCGGCCCCGGCGGGCGCCGCGCCGGCGGCCGCCAGCTTGAGCAGCTCCACCGCGACGAGCCCGACGGCGGCGGCGGTGGCGGTGGCGATCGCGGGGACGATGCGGCCCGCGACGAGCTTCGTCTTGTGCTCGTCTGCCGGCTCGAGCCCGTAGCAGACGGCGCGCAAGTTGGAGGCCGCCGTCACAAACGCGACGTGCCCGTTCGCGTCGTCGTCCTTCTCAAACGCCTCCTCCGCGGCCCCAAACGCCGCGGCCGCCCCGCCCGTGGCGCGCGCCGCCGCCTCGGCCGCCGCAACCGCACGCAGCATCGCGCCCGGCGGTGGCGGCGGCTCGAGCGCGCCGACACCACGCGCCGCCGCCGCGACCGCCTCGCGCGGCGGCGGCGCGAGGCCGAGCGTGCGCGCCTTGAGGGCCGCCGCCGCCGCCACAAAGTCGATGTGGGTCGGCTCGGCCGCGTCGAAGGCAGCCGGCGAGGGGAGGAGCCGCGTGCCGCCCCAGAAGGGGGCGCCGCTCTCGTCTAGCTTGCCGGGCGGGTTCGCGGCGAGCAAATCGCGGATCTGCTGCTCGAAGAGGCGCCTGCGCATCAGCTTGGCAGGGTCGGGGCGGGTCGGGCAGTCTACTCAGAGCATCGCGTGGACACACGGGCGACAGCTGCAGCCGAATGCGACCGAGCGCGTCTCCCCTCTCCCGAGTGCGGGTCGGTGTGGGGAGAGGTGGGGTGAGGTGTGGGGAGCT
>NW_005198280.1:37838-39237 GCF_000372725.1 Emiliania huxleyi CCMP1516 | reverse complement strand
CGGCGAGAGGGGCGAGAGACAGCAGGCCGTGGATGGCCGTGGATGCCTGCATCGCGTCCAGTTGGTAACAAAAGAATTTCCGCCCGCCACGTGCCTGGCGCGCACTGGCACGAACACAAGCCCCTCTCAAAGCAGACTGGCACGGACTAGCACCACAAAAGGCACAGCAATAAAGAAAGAAATTTACAACAAAACTAATAAAGACAGAATTTTTAGCGGCGCTGCGCGCCGCGTGGAGAGCGCGGCGCGTACAGAGGAGCATGCGCTGCACACGCACCGCGAAGGCCGTCTCACGAGTCGGCGAGCCGAGCCCTGATCATAGCATGAAGTGTGAACGGCGTCTCTTCACACCTCGAGCCGTGAACGCCGTCCGCCAACTTCTCACCGCCCCAGAGGCGCTCCGCGCCGTACTAACAGCGCCGAGCGTGTAGCGCAGTACACGCGCGACACGCCCCTTGCACGGCGTCTGATAAAACGGCGCCTCGAGCCCTATCCGAGCCGAAAAGTGTGAGAACCGTCTTTTCACACCTCAAAGCCCACTTGGAGCACTTGGAGCCGCTAAGTCTTTTTTTCGCCGTCAAGGCGCTCTAGCGGCGCTGCGCGCCGCGTGGAGAGCGTGGCGCGTACAGAGGAGCGCGTGCTGCACACGCACCGCCAAGGCCGCCTCGTGAGCCGGAGAGCCGAGCCCTGTTCATAGCAGAACGTGTGAACGGCGTCTCTTCACACCTCGAGCCGTGAACGCCGTCAAGCGCCTTCTCACTGCCCCAAGGGCGCTCCGCGCCTCGCTAACAGCGCCGAGCGTGTAGTACAGCTAACGCGCAGCGCACCCACTGAGCGGCATCTGATAAATCGGCGTCTCGAGCCCTATCCGAGTCGAAAGGTGTGAATTTCGTCTCTTCACACCTCCAAACCGCTAAGTCTTTTTTTCGCCACCGAACCGCTCTAGCGGCGCTGCGCGCCACGTGGAGAGCGCGGCGCGTGCAGAGGAGCACACGCTGCACACGCACCGCGAGGGCCGTCTCTTGAGCCGGCGAGCCGAGCCCTGTTCATAGCAGAAAGTGTGAACGGCGTCTCTTCACACCTCGAGCCGTGACCGCCGTCAAGCGCCTTCTCACCGCCCCAAGGGCGCTCCGCGCCTCGCTAACAGCGCCGAGCGTGTAGTACAGCTAACGCGCAGCACACCCACTGAGCGGCATCTGATAAATCGGCGTCTCGAGCCCTATCCGAGTCGAAAGGTGTGAATTCCGTCTCTTCACACCTCCAAACCGCTAAGTCATTT
The DNA here is from genome assembly GCF_000372725.1 of Emiliania huxleyi CCMP1516. Lineage (NCBI taxonomy): Eukaryota > Haptophyta > Isochrysidales > Noelaerhabdaceae > Emiliania > Emiliania huxleyi. Next base: position 37,958 of record NW_005198280.1, on the reverse strand, counting down.
TTCGCCGCCGAACCGCTCTAGCGGCGCTGCGCGCCGTGTGGAGAGCGCGGCGCGTACAGAGGAGCGCGTGCTGCACACGCACCGCCAAGGCCGCCTCGTGAGTCGGCGAGCCGAGCCCTA
>NW_005198280.1:31932-36764 GCF_000372725.1 Emiliania huxleyi CCMP1516 | reverse complement strand
CCGCTAAGTCTTTTTTGCCCGTCAAGCCGCTCTAGCGGCGCTGCGCGCCGCAAAGAGAGCGCGGCGCGTGCGGAGGAGCACGCGCTGCACACGCACCGCGAAGGCCGTCTCACGAGTCGGCGAGCCGAGCCCCATTCATAGCAAAGAGTGTGAACGGCGCCTCTTCACACCTCGAGCCGTGAACACCGTCCGGCGCCTTCTCACCGCCCCAAGGGCGCTGCGCGCCGTGCAAACGGCGCCGAGCGTTCAGCGCAGCACACGTGCGACACGCCACTCGCACGGCGTCTGTTAAAACGGCTCCTCGAGCCCTATCCGAGTCGAAAAGTGTGAGAACCGTCATTTCACACCTCGAAACCGCTAAGTCATTTTTTCGCCGTCAAGCCGCTCTAGCGGCGCTGCGCGCCGCAAAGAGAGCGCGGCGCGTGCAGAGGAGCACGCGCTGCACACGCACGGTGAAGGCCGTCTCACGAGTCGGCGAGCCGAGCCGTATTCATAGCAAAGAGTGTGAACGGCGCCTCTTCACACCTCGAGCCGTGAACACCGTCCGGCGCCTTCTCACCGCCCCAAGGGCGCTCCGCGCCGTGCAAACGGCGCCGAGCGTGCAGCGCAGCACACGTGCGACACGCCACTCGCACGGCGTCTGATAAAACGGCGCCTCGAGCCCTATCCGAGTCGAAAAGTGTGAGAACCGTCATTTCACACCTCGAAACCGCTAAGTCATTTTTCCGCCGTCAAGCCGCTCTAGCGGCGCTGCGCGCCGCAAAGAGAGCGCGGCGCGTGCAGAGGAGCACGCGCTGCACACGCACGGTGAAGGCCGTCTCACGAGTCGGCGAGCCGAGCACTATTCATAGCAAAAAGTGTGAACGGCGCCTCTTCACACCTCGAGCCGTGAGCGCCGTCAAGCGCCGTCTCACCGCCCCAACGGCGCTCCGCGCTTTGCTAACGGCGCCAAACGTGTAGCACAGCACACGCGCGACACGCCCCTCGAACGGCGTCTAATGAATCGGCGCCTCGAGCCCTACCCGAGCCGAAAAGTTTGAGTTTTGTCTCTTCACACCTCCAAACCGCTAAGTCTTTTTTTCGCCGTCAAGCCGCTCTAGCGGCGCTGCGCGCCGCGTAAAGAGCGCGGCGCGTACAGAGGAGCACTCGTGCAGTAAATTTCTTTTTCTTTCTTGTTGCTGCGAGGAAACAAACGGAAGGCAGACACACACATGACGCATCGCTCTCGGTCCCACAGACATCCCGCACCCGGGCCGCCTTTCACAATTGAATCCTTCGGCTGCTCTGCTCTCCTCGGCTGCGCCCGCTCACTTAGCCGTTTCCCAACCCCAGATCGCCGAGTCGCTTAAAGATGTCGCACCGCTTTGCGGCCTCGACCGGCGTCGTCGCCGCCAATCGAGCCGAAGAGGAACCTGGACCGCCCGGTCCAAGTGCACTGGCTGCGCGGGTGCCGGGCGTCTCAAACTTCCGCTTCTTCGCGTTGCCCGGCGTCTTGGTAGGGCCTCCGCCTGGCGGCGGTGCTTCTGTCTCGATTGCCGGCTCGGAGTGCGCCACGCAGATGCGCACAATGTCGGTTCCGTAGTCCCGGACTTTGCCACGGCCGAAGCCGTCGATGAGTTGAAGCCGCTCGATTTTGCAAGGCCGGCGGGCGACGATAGCATCCAGCTCTTTGTTGGTGAAAACGTGGTAAGCAAGGATACCTTTGGTCTTGGCCGTTTCGGTGCGAAAGGCAACAAGCGCCGCATGAAGCGCGCCGGCCTGCACGGGCGGAGGCTGGAAAGAGACCGACGGGGCGGTCTGCTTCGGAGGCCGAGCCCCAGTGCCCGGCGCCCCGGTGCCGCCGCCGACGGATCGCATTGTCTGAGCAGTCTACAATCTACCTCAGAGCAATCTACCTCAGAGCAATCTACCTCAGAGCAATCGCCTCCACGAGAGGAGCGAGGAAAAGAATTCTTCGGCCGCGCTCCCCAGGAAAAGAAGAAAACCGGCGGTGAAATATTCGAGGTGGGGTAAAAAAGAAGTTGTGCCCTTTACTCCCAGCGCTTTTTCTCAGTGTATGTAGCTCTTTCTTGCGTTCGGCGGTAGAGATCTAACTAACGCCGCCCCCCCACAGCAAATCGGTTTGTGCCCTTAAATAGTGCGATTTTCCACCGAGGTCAAGCGAAAAATGGGCCACGAAAAATCGCACGAGATCCAAAACTCAGCAATTCACCCTCGGTACGGTACTTTTAGCTTACTGGGAGAAAAGGGAGAGGGGGTTGTGTTCTAGTGTTCTCTAGGCCCCTAATAAGGGCCCTACGCGCGGCGTGAGAGCTCGGAAGCGAGCTTTGCACGGCGATCTCTCTCTCTCTCGGGTAGCTACATACACTGAAAGATTCGGCCTTCTCTGGCTGGTCGATCGAATCTACCTCCTGAATCGCATTTCACAAATCTCTCTCGCAAGTCAGCCGTCGCTGTTCGCGAGAGCGGCATGGCGTTTTGCTCTCGCTCGAGCACGAGCGTGCACCGTGCATCCATGCTCCGCAATTGGCGCCAGTTTCACTGCTCTCTGCCTCGCCGTTGCATTTGCGCCCGTGTGCGTGCGCTCGGCAAATTCTCTCTTGCGCTTGCCCGCCTTCGCCTCTCTGTCACTCCCGGAACGCTGCGCCACTCTCGCACTGCCTCGCTCGACATGATCTGACGTTGGTGCCACCGGAATCGCTTCCTCTCGCTCCAACGGCTCACGCTTCGTGCTTTCGCAACACTAGGTGCTTCGCATCAACTTGGAGCGGAGAGCGAGCGTCTGCCGCCTCGTTTTGCGGCCACACACCACCACTCGAGCTGCGCCGTCGCGCCGCTCGAAGCAGCCACCGCCCACTCGGTCGCAGCTCCAGCGCTCGCCGCGCCAAGGAGCAATGGCGAGGCGGCGCCTCGCATCGGCGATGGCCGACACTTTGCCGCCGTGACGCGCGGCGATCTCCGTCCCGCCGCCACCTCCACCTCTCTCATCGCCGCCGCCACATGCGATCGCCTCCGGCGAGCCAAGCCGTGCTTGCACTAGCGTAACTTGCCGTTCCGAGCAGACAGCGGAGGGATGGCTGCGGTTAGGGTTAGGGTTCCGGGTGGAGGAGGTGCTCGGGTTAGGGTTAGCACCGCTCCGAGCTAGGGTTAAGTTAGGGTTAGAGCTCCCCGCCGCGGCTCGAAGAAGGGCTCGAAAATCGTTAAAAACGGCCCTCCCGCCAAAAAATCGCGCGCTGCGCGCGCAGGGAGAGAGAGAGAGGGAGAGAGGGTCATTTACCGCCGCCACAACAACACCTCGGCGCTCGCCCGGGAGAAAGTTGCCGAGCGTAGCGCGGCAACTTTCCCGGGGCGAGCGCCGGCCGCGCCGAAAAACGCTGTTTTTGCGAAAACGGTGGAGGCCGCCCCGCGCTACCGCCCCATCAAATCCGCACCGCCCGAATCCCTCCGGAAGGCGCTCAAAATGCCGACGCGGGAGGGCGAAAATCGCCTCGCTTCAGAGCCCGCGAGAGGACGGGCCCCACGCCGCCCCACGAACGACCCGCGCAACCCGCGACCAACAGCCGTGCGGAGAATCGGCAGGAGACGTCCGCAGCCCCAAGGATCGCCCTCGTCCGATACAACCACCGACCACCATGACCACCCCCGCGCGCGGTGCAAATCTTCAGGCCCTCTGCTCAACTTTGGACGACCGACTTTAATTCGGGTGCTAAAGCAGCTCGCACGGGCCCATCGCGCCGTCCCCGCCCCCGCCCGCCCCCGCCCGGCAGGCCCGGCGCCGCTGGCTTCCCCCGCGCACCTCACGGGGCGCCATGACACCGCCTGCCAGGCGGCCTGCGTGCAGCAGTGCGGGACAGCAGCTGCTACATTCCTCGCCTCCCGACGGCCACGGCGCCGCCCCGCGGTCGAAGCTCGCAAAACCACGCACGGCCCCGTCCACACCGCTCACCGGACGCCCGCTCGCGCCGCCCGCGGACCCCTCTCCCGCCAAACCCGCCCCTCTCCTAGCCCCTCCCAGAAGCCGCCACACAGGCCTCGCCTCGCCTCGCACCAGCCCCCAAAAAATAGGGAGCCATTTCTGGGGCTCCACCAGGCCATTCCCTATCGATTATTTCCCCAAAACTTTTTTCCGTGAGACGAGCGGACCACTACATATCGGCGGCGCCACGACCTTCAGACAAGTAGACCGACAGCAATCTCTCGACCGACTGTCCTCTGCGGCCTCTCGGCTGAGAAAGACACCTCAACAACTGCAACTTCTCCTCTGCCCGGCCGGCGGCGGCTCCTCAGCAGCGGAGAGTTCGGTCGCATGGGTATACAACGAATGCAACTCTCTGCGCCTCGGCTCGATGGAGCTTGGGAGCACCGTGCGCGCCGGCTGCACGGCTCAGTCGCGCCGGCGGTACAAGATGGGCGGCGCCTCGACGTCCTCTTCGCTCTCCTCGTCGTAGAGGCTCGCCTGCAGCTGCACGAGCCGCTCGCCGCCGCGTCCGCCGCCGAGCGCCTCGTCCACCGCGGCGCCCACGCCCATGGAGAGCCACCTCTGCTGGCTCGCGGGCGGCGAGAGGGGCGAGTAGAGCAGCATGCCGCCGCTCGTCGAGAGGAAGGAGACCTCGTGGCCGAACCTCTCCTCGAGCCGCGCCACGAGCTGCGAGAGGCGGAGCTCGCCGCCCCCGCCATCCACCTCCACGCGCGACCACTCGCTCCACGCCTCGCCGCGAGCGCCGTCGGCCGAGGCGGGCAGCTGAAACGTCTCGGGCGGCTCGGGCTCCGACAGCGCCACCAGCGGGAAGCCGAGTTTGAGGTATGAGTTCCAAAAGGCCTCGGCCCCGGCG
>NW_005198280.1:29348-31011 GCF_000372725.1 Emiliania huxleyi CCMP1516 | reverse complement strand
ATGACCTGGACGTGTCCTGGACATGCCTCGCGGCCAGAGGTGGTCGAGCACGTACGGGAACGCCTTGACCGTGCAGACGGGGATGTCGTCGTCGGGAGGGTCGGCCGACGCGCCGTACGACGCGGTGAGGCCGGGCAGCACGACCTGCGTGTTCGCCTTGGTGCCGGCGGTGCCGCTCTCGAGCAGAGGCTTGCGGTGGAGCACGCACATGCGGTCGACGTGCAGCCGCGCCGCGACGTTGTCGAGCGCGCTGATCACGCCTGTTCACAGCTACAGGTGTGAAGAGACGCTGTTCACACCATCACGTTGTCGAGCGCGTTGATCACGCCTGTTCACAGCTACAGGTGTGAAGAGACGCTGTTCACACCATCACGTTGTCGAGCGCGCTGATCACGCCTGTTCACAGCTACAGGTGTGAAGAGACGCTGTTCACACCATCACGTTGTCGAGCGCGTTGATCACGCCTGTTCACAGCTGCAGGTGTGAAGAGACGCTGTTCACACCATCACGTTGTCGAGCGCGTTGATCACGCCTGTTCACAGCTACAGGTGTGAAGAGACGCTGTTCACACCATCACGTTGTCGAGCGCGTTGATCACGCCTGTTCACAGCTACAGGTGTGAAGAGACGCTGTTCACACCATCACGTTGTCGAGCGCGTTGATCACGCCTGTTCACAGCTGCAGGTGTGAAGAGACGCTGTTCACACCATCACGTTGTCGAGCGCGCTGATCACGCCTGTTCACAGCTACAGGTGTGAAGAGACGCTGTTCACACCATCACGTTGTCGAGCGCGTTGATCACGCCTGTTCACAGCTACAGGTGTGAAGAGACGCTGTTCACACCATCACGTTGTCGAGCGCGTTGATCACGCCTGTTCACAGCTACAGGTGTGAAGAGACGCTGTTCACACCATCACGTTGTCGAGCGCGCTGATCACGCCTGTTCACAGCTACAGGTGTGAAGAGACGCTGTTCACACCATCACGTTGTCGAGCGCGCTGATCACGCCTGTTCACAGCTACAGGTGTGAAGAGACGCTGTTCACACCATCACGTTGTCGAGCGCGCTGATCACGCCTGTTCACAGCTACAGGTGTGAAGAGACGCTGTTCACACCATCACGTTGTCGAGCGCGCTGATCACGCCTGTTCACAGCTACAGGTGTGAAGAGACGCTGTTCACACCATCACGTTGTCGAGCGCGCTGATCACGCCTGTTCACAGCTACAGGTGTGAAGAGACGCTGTTCACACCATCACGTTGTCGAGCGCGCTGATCACGCCTGTTCACAGCTACAGGTGTGAAGAGACGCTGTTCACACCATCACGCTGTCGAGCGCGCTGATCACGCCTGTTCACAGCTACAGGTGTGAAGAGACGCTGTTCACACCATCACGTTGTCGAGCGCGTTGATCACGCCTGTTCACAGCTGCAGGTGTGAAGAGACGCTGTTCACACCATCACGTTGTCGAGCGCGCTGATCACGCCATCGAGTCCGCCCCAGAAGGCGTCGTCGAAAGGAGAGCCCGGCGCGCCGACCGCCGCCTAACGGGCGGTGGAGCTAACAGGCGGTGTGTGTGGGGGGGGGGGAGGGGGGGGGGAGGGGGAAGAGCCAACAGGCGGCGGTGGCGGTGTGTGTGTGTTTTTATCTAGAGGTGGTGGTGGT
>NW_005198280.1:9735-29245 GCF_000372725.1 Emiliania huxleyi CCMP1516 | reverse complement strand
CGGCGGGGGGCTGGCGGAGACGGCGGATGTGGCAGGCGGTGTAACGCGAGGCAGAAGGCGGTCGGGGCGACAGCGACCTCGTGCGCCACCGCGCGAAAGGCGGGGTTGAGCTGCGCGCACTTTGCCGCGGCGGCGGTCGACTTTGGTGCGCCGAGGTCGGACGGGCGGAAGAGGAACTGCCGGTTGAGGTTGGATCGCTCGATCTGGTCCATGTCCGTCACGTGCACGACGCCGCCGTCCGTCGCCGCGCCCAGCAGCGCGAGGCACCTGCGAGTCGAAGGGCACCAGCCTCGGGGAAGGAGGACGGCCTTGTGCGGTGTCTATCAGGGCACCGCCGTGAAAACGAGGGGGAAGCGAAGACAGTGAACACAGCCGAATACGGCCGAACAGAGCGGAGCACGCCTGTCCTCTCGAGCGCTGGTTGGGAGACAAAAACACATCTTCCGCTTCCAGCGTCGCCGAGCCCCGCCCAGCGCGCGAGACATGGGGAGATACGGGGAGATATGGGGAGATCTTCCCCTTCTAGCGCGAGGCGCTTGAGCCACTCGCAGCCAAGCGCGCCGGCGCCAACCACAAAGTAGCGCCCGCGCCGCAGCGCGGCAAGCGCCGCCTCGCCAATCACCGCGCGGCTCCCGTCGTACCGGTCTCCGCGCGGCGCGCACTCGGCGGCGGCGGGCGGCGGGGCGGGGAGCGCCTCGAGGGCGTCCCAGTAGAGGAACTGGCGGAGCGGCGTGAACTTGCCGGTGACGGCCTTGAGCGCCTCCTGCGCCGCCACGCCGCCGATGAAGGAGGAGACGGGCGCGAGAGCACCTACCCACGGGCCGGCTCGGCTGACCGCGCGTCTCTCTCGCCGCTGGCGACGGAGCCCGGGGGGCGGGGACACTCGGGCGCCCCCGCTGCTACGGCCGAATCGGACGAGGAGCGCCTCGTCGAGCTCCGCGCCGCCGCCCGCCGCCTCGCGCGCCGCCGCGAGAAGCGCCGCGCCGCGCTGGTCGGAGCCGGGCGGGCAGCCGGCGGGCAGCGCGTGCAGGCCTAGAAGAGGAGATGTCCGAGAAGGGTCGGGGAGCGGGGAGTGCGGGCGGGCGGCGGGGCGGGGCAGGGGTCGCAAGCCGGCGAAGGCGGCGTGCAGGGTGAGGGAGCGGGAAGCGCGGCGGCCGCCGACTTCGTGCAGCAGCTGGCCCACCTCCTCGCTCGCGGCCTCGAAGGGCTTGAAGTCGAGGGAAACGGGCTGCTTGACCTGCGCCAGCCAGTCAGCCAGTCAGCCGTGGGCCAGCGTACTGGCCGCCGCAGCCCCTCTCAACCAGTGCACGTCTGTCTGCGGCGCTGCCCCTCCCCGAGGACGCAGACACCGCCTCGCGTGCAGCGCCCTCGTGTGTGCTCTGCGCGAGTGCGTGTGCCCCGTCTCCCCTAGGACGTGTGTAGCACTGACCGCTGCCTGAGCTGCACCAGCCGCTCTACCTCCCCACATCTCCCCATATCTCCCCAGATCTCGACCTGCACCAGCCGCTCTACCTCCCCACATCTCCCCATATCTCCCCAGATCTCGACCTGCACGAGCCGCTCTACCTCCCCACATCTCCCCATATCTCCCCATATCTCCCCAGATCTCGACCTGCACGAGCCGCTCTACCTCCCCACATCTCCCCATATCTCCCCATATCTCCCCAGATCTCGACCTGCACGAGCCGCCCCCCACCGACAAACTCGCCGCAGCCGCGCGTGTCTCCCACGGAGAGGGTGTGCCGCCCGGTGGCCCGCACCGCAAACGTGCGCCCCTCGGCGCAGAGCGCCTCCATGCCTCGCACGCCCTCGAAGCGGACCACGTCGCCGTCCTGCGCGAGCGGACGACGCCAGCCTCGGCGCGGGGGGTGCGGTCTCGTGCAGAGTCTTCAGGCAGCGCGTGAGTACGAGCGACAGAGAGACAGTGAATGCAGCGGAGTGCGGCCGAGCAGAGCGCGAGGACAGCGGAGTCCGTGTCCTCTCGAGCGCTGGTACGAGTACAAGAGCACGCGCCCTCCGCCTCTAGGTACCGCCGTCCTGCAGACCGTGCGGCTGCTCTTGCACCGTCGTGGCGACGCCCTCCTCGCCGCAAGAGACGTGCTCGAGGAGCGCCTGGCGTGGAGGCTCGCCGGTCGGATCGCTCACCACAAAGGCCTCGCCGCAGTCCACGAAGACGCCGCCTGTCCACACCGCAGACCTTGTGACGAGCCGCGCCTCGAGGCAGAGGCGCCGGTGCGGCGATGAGAGCAGAGGCGCCCGCGAGCCCAGCCGACCAGCAGGCAACCAGCTTGGCACCGCTCGCCCTCGCCGCCGCCGAGAGCCGGGCCAGCGGCGCGTGGGGCATGTCGCAGGCGACGACCACGGTGTACCCGTCGATCGCTCCCTCCCTCTCCCACCACTCGCCGCCGTCGGCGCCCGCTAGACGGCAAGCAGCTTGGCCGTCGCCCTCCGCCAGCGGCCGGCCGTCGCCGCCGAGGGCTCGCACTCGCACGTGCTCGTTGAGCGGCGCGAGCCTGTCCACCGCCTGGGCGTGCCGCGCCGTCCCGACATCCTCCGGCTTTAGCAGCCACGAGGACGAGAGGTCGGCGAGGCTCGCCTCCTCGGCGTCGTGCACGTCGAGCTGGGCCACGCCGGCGAGGGCGAGGTTCTTGCTCACCTCTGCGCCCAGCCCGGTGAGGCCGAGCAGCAGCACGCTCGCCGACCCGAGGGACAGCTGCGCGGCACGGCCCATCACGTACAGCTGGCGGGAGTAGAGCTTCTCGTCGATCGGGTCGGCAGTCGCACCGCCGCGCAGCCGTCGCAGAGCAAAGCGCCGCTCGCTGCGCGAAGTGCGTGCTGGGAGGCGCGGGGGCGAGAGCCCGGCGGCGGACAGCGCAAGCACGGCCATCATGGACGCCACCATCATGAGAACAGAGAGATCGCACGCGGGTTCTCTCCCTCGAGGTCTCGAGGGGGATTGTGTAGAAACAGATCTTTCAAACTCGGTGTCGAACCACCAGCCCGACGCTCACTACAAGTGACCAAAATTGCGACTTTCACAGCTCCTGCCCGGTACACATGCTCTCGTGCAACGTGGGCGCCACCACCTAGAGCCCAGAAACAAGCAAGCAGGCAGAAAACCGGCAAGTACTACATGGGACGCTGCACACAAGAACCCTCTACGCGGACTACGTCTACGACGCCGGGTGAGAGGCGCCACCCACCACCCCGGCCGGTCGGTCCCCGCTACATGCACATGCAACCACGGTGGATGGCGCCGAGGCCCTCTTGCGCCAGCCCCAGTCCCCTCATAGACCCAGCCGCACGCCCAGCCGCACGGTGGCGCATGAGAACGAGCGATAGAGGTGCGGAAGTGCCATACCGATCTCGGATGCGATCTCGGGCAATCTCGGGCAATCAATATGCTAATTGACGAAACTTGATGGGGACAATCTCGGGCAATCTCGGGTGGCGCATGAGAACGAGCGATAGAGCGCCTCCACAAAGAGGTGCGGAAGTGCCATACTGGTCTCGGAAGCGATCTCGGGCAATCTCGGGCAATCAATATGCTAATTGACGAAACTTGATGACAATCTCGGGCAATCTCGGGTGGCGCATGAGAACGAGCGATAGAGCGCCTCCACAAAGAGGTGCGGAAGTGCCATACCGGTCTCGGAAGCGATCTCGGGTAATCTCGGGCAATCAATATGCTAATTGACGAAACTTGATGACAATCTCGGGCAATCTCGGGTGGCGCATGAGAACGAGCGATAGAGCGCATCCACAAAGAGGTGCGGAAGTGCCATACCGGTCTCGGAAGCGATCTCGGGCAATCTCGGGCAATCAATACGCAAATTGACGAAACTTGATGACAATCTCGGGGAATCTCGGGTGGCGCATGAGAACGAGCGAGAGAGCGCCTCCACAAAGAGGTGCGGAAGTGCCATACCGGTCTCGGAAGCGATCTCGGGCAATCTCGGGCAATCAATATGCTAATTGACGAAACTTGATGACAATCTCGGGCAATCTCGGGTGGCGCATGAGAACGAGCGATAGAGCGCCTCCAGGTGCGGAAGTGCCATACCGGTCTCGGAAGCGATCTCGGGCAATCTCGGGCAATCAATATGCTAATTGACGAAACTTGATGACAATCTCGGGCAATCTCGGGTGGCGCATGAGAACGAGCGATAGAGCGCCTCCACAAAGAGGTGCGGAAGTGCCATACCGGTCTCGGAAGCGATCTCGGGCAATCTCGGGCAATCAATCGGAAGTGATCTCGGGCAATCTCGGGCAATCAATACGCTAATTGACGAAACTTGATGACAATCTCGGGCAATCTCGGGTGGCGCATGAGAACGAGCGATAGAGCGCCTCCACAAAGAGGTGCGGAAGTGCCATACCGGTCTCGGAAGCGATCTCGGGCAATCTCGGGCAATCAATATGCTAATTGACGAAATCTCGGCTCAATCTCGCCAATCTCGGCTAATCTCCTGCTCTGATTGCTGCACATCGTGTTCCGGGCACCAGTGCTGCTTCTCTCTGCTTTGAGAGCGTCTTTGAGGGGGGGAATTGAGTGGAAGGGGGGCTCAAGAGGGCCGCACCTACTCGCAGCGCACGCAGCTTGAGGCCCGGCGCCAAGGAAACCGCGGCACACCCGCCTCGCCCACGTTGTTTTGGATCTGCGAGGGCGCAGGCGGCGGCGAGCGAGCGTCAGAAGCATAAAATGGGACGAGCATAGCGCGGGCTCGTTTTGGGGGTCGCGGGGGCGCATTAGGCATGAAGGCGACCCGCGGCCGCGCGCTCAGCAGCGCTCAGACCGGCAATCCGATTGTGCCAGATTCGCCTCGATCCTCGGAGCGAGCCGCGCGCGCGGCGGGGCTCGCAGCACGGCGTGCAGCCGGGCACGGGCTCGCTGCAGTGGTGGTTGTGGGGCGAGGCGAGAGGGCCCGCGCGGGGGCAGCTCTCATCTCGCGCTGCGTCGCGCCGGGCGAGGGGCGAGGCGAGAGGCAACCATGAGGCACCTGTGCAATCTCTCTGGCAAAGTTTCGTTGGCAACACGCACGAAACAGGATCTCGGCGTTTTCGTGTTGGCGACAAATTAAGCGTTCGAGCACTCCCTTTTTTTAAAAGAAAGGGCCTCCGGGGCCGGAAAAGGAATCTGGAACGAAAAAAATCGGCGGAGGGGACTGGCGGATTAGAAAAAAAGGAAAAAGGCGCAAGAACCCCCCTCCCATCCCCCCCCCCCTCCCCCCCATGCCTTTGCCCCCCCCCCCCCCCCTCCGGCGACCCCACCCACCCCCCCCCCCCCCCCCCCCCCGCCCCCCCTCTGACCCCCCGCCCCCCCTCCGTTCCCCCCCCTCCCCCCCCCCCTACCCCCCCCCATTCCCCCCCCCCCCCCCCCCCACCCCTCCCCCACCCACCCCACCACCCCCCACCCCCCACCCCACCCCCCCACCCCCTCCCCGCCGCCCGCCCCTCCCCGCCCGCGCCTCGCGCTCCGCGGCGCGGTTGCCAAAGATTGCAAAGACGTCGGCGCGGGAGCCGCGAAACATCGAGTCGCGGTAGCGCTTGATCTTCTGCCGCAGCGTGCGCACGTCCCTCTGCCGCTCGCGGTGGTTGCGCGCCGCCTGCGGGCGGGCGCAGGCACATGTCGGCACACACCCTGGCCGCGCCCTCGCCCGCCTCCTGGGGGCTGCTAGACGCGGAGGCGTGGGGAGGCGTGGGGAGGTCGTGGGGAGGTCAGGGGGAGATCGCCGCCTGGACGTACTGCTCTTCGCGCAGCCGCGTCGTCGCAGCCTCCCAGCCCCACCTCTCTGCCTCGGCACGCGCGGCGGCCGCCTGTTCACAGCTGCAGGTGTGAAGAGACGCTGTTCACACCGCACAGCTCGCACAGCTACAGGTGTGAAGAGACGCTGTTCACACCGCACAGCTCGCACAGCTCGGCTAGTCAACCTCCGCCATCTCTCCGCAACCTCTACGGCACCTCTGCGCACTCCCGGCCAGCAGCTCTCGGCTAAAGGCCGCCATCGCTCGCGCCGCGGGCGGGTCGTCGACCAAGCAGCGCACCCGCGCCGCGAGCTCCTCCGTGTCGCCTGGCTCGAAGAGGGAGCCTGATTGACCTCCAACCAACTACTAGCCAACTACTATCACTACTAACTAGCTACTAGTCAACACTGATGAACGGCTCACTGCCGCCTGGCTCGAAGAGGAAGCCCGTCTTCCCATCGTCGATTAGGGAAGGGATGCCGCCGCGGTTGCAGCCGACAACAGGCACGCCACTCGCCTGCCACCCATTCATGAAGAGTTCACTTTTGAATAGGTTGCAGCCGACAACAGGCACGCCACTCGCCTGCCACCCATTCATGAAGAGTTCACTTTTGAGTAGGTTGCAGCCGACCGCAAGCACGCCGCTCGCCTGCCACCCATTCATGAAGAGTTCACTTTTGAGTAGGTTGCAGCCGACAACAGGCACGCCGCTCGCCTGCCACCCATTCATGAAGAGTTCACTTTTCAATAGGTTGCAGCCGACCGCAAGCACGCCGCTCGCCATCGACTCGAGCACGACGAACCCGAGCGTCTCCGAATCGGATGGCATCACAAAGACATCGGCGGCGGCGAAGGCGCGCGAGAGCTCCTCGCCTGTTCACAGCAGCAGGTGTGAAGAGACGCTGCTCACACCGCGAGGCAGCGCGAGAGCTCCTCGCCCTGCAGCAGCCCGGTGAACACGGTGGGCGTGCCTGGTACCATACCATCCCGAGTCTCGAATCCAGTGTGGGTTCAGTGCCCGTGGCTGTGGGGGGACGCTCTCGCCGGCAAAGTACTCGCGCAAGCCCTCCATGTCCGGCCCCTTGCCCACAAACGCGAGCCGCGCGCCCGGCAGCTTCGACAGCACGTCGCGCAGGTCGCGCAGCCGCTTCTCGACGCCGAGACGGCCGACGTAGATCAGGAGCGGCGCCTGGTACGAATGAATGAATGATGACTCACTACGAGGCACTTCAGGAGGCAATTCAGGAGGCCAGGAGGTGTGGCGCCTGATGTATTGATTGATTCACTCTTAACCATGCACTAGTGTGAGCCGGCCGGCGTAGACCGGGAGCGCTAGCCTCGGGCTCGCCGCCGGTCAGCCGCTCCCGCATCTCGCGCGCCGCCGCCGCGAGCGCGGCTGGGTCGTCATCCTCGTCGGGGGCGTGTGTCTCGCCCCACATCGCCTTCGCGCCGTGCTTCGGGTGGAAGACGTGCGTGTCGATGCCCTTGTTCCAGACCTCCACGCGCTGTACGCCGTGCGCCTCGAACTCGGCCTTCATCTGCGGCGAGGTGACCACCTACGCAGCGCCACACCTCGTGAGTTGTCCTGTGAGCTGTGTGTGCTGTGCGTACCAGACGTCAGGACCGAGTGTGCAGTGACGGCCGGTGAGAGTGTGCCTCGTGCCGGCTCCCGAGCCAATCGTGTGCAGCGTGTGTGTGTGCGCGTGTGGGCCCGTCCTCCATGCTAGGAGGCGTGTATCACTCACTGGCTGGCTGACTAAAGGGACCACCGTGAGGTCGGCGCAGTCGTGCAGCTGCCGGATCACGCTCCACGCCAGCCACTCGCCGAGCCCGCCCAGCCACCACGCGTACGTGCGCGCGTAGACGGGGATGTGCCTGTTCACAGCCAGAGGTGTGAAGAAACGCTGTTCACACCACGCGTACGTGCGCGCGTAGACGGGGATGTGCCTGTTCACAGCTAGAGGTGTGAAGAAACGCTGTTCACACCACGCGTACGTGCGCGCGTAGACGGGGATGTGCCTGTTCACAGCCAGAGGTGTGAAGAAACGCTGTTCACACCACGCGTACGTGCGCGCGTAGACGGGGATGTGCGTGTGGTAAGACATCACGAGGGGGACGTCCTTCCACTCGCGGGCGATGTAGGTGGTCATGTACGGGATGAAGCCGGGGGAGGTGACGTGGACCAGGTCCGGCTCGAACTCGTCGATCACCTCCGACACCGCAGAGAGGCACGCCAGCTTGTTCTTGCGCCGCGAGACGAGCCTGTTCCACGGCCGCAGCCGCCGCCACAGGCCCTCGCGCATGCCCTCGATGGGCGAGATGCCCCACGAGAGGTAGATCTGAGAGGGCGGCGGCGGCGGTGACGGCGGCGGCGACGGGGGGCGGGGCGGCGGGAGGCGAGGCCGAGAGCGGCGGCGTGCCTGCTTGTAGAGCGGGAAGCGGAAGCCTCGGATCGTCGCGATCGGGTAGCCGAGGAAGTGCTTCGGAGCGTCCTCAGAGTCGTCGGGCGTGATGATGGACACCTCCGCGCCCGCCGCCTTTTGGTACTTGAGGTACTCCTTGAAGCGGTTCGCGTAGCCTGACACGTGCGTGAACGGCGTCGGCTCGACGATCAGCTGCACTCGCATCGGAACCTCGTCCACCTCGGGCGGCAAGGCCGACATCGCGGGCGGGCGAGCGAGCCGCACGGCGGCTGCTGCTGGCCGAGTCGCGTGCGGCGCGAACGAGTGCGCCCTCGCGAGCACGAGGAGCACGCCAAGCAGCGAGCGCAAACCTCCTCGCTCCATTACTGGCAGCCGCGCTTTTTTTTTCGCGGGTTTGGTGCCTCAACGAGATGGTAGGAAGATGTGGCCCTCGGATAATCTCGGGTGATCTCGGGTAGTCTCGGGTAATCTCGGGTTATCTCGGGTTATCTCGGGTAACCTCGGGTCATGTGGGGTCATCTCGGGTCATATTGGATCTCGCGTAGTCGGTACACACACACTCACATACACACACACAAACACACACACACACTCACACTCACACACACACACACACACACACACACACACACACACACACACACACACACACACACACACACACACACACACACACACACACACACACACACACACACACACACACACACACACACACACACACAGAAGCGCGCGCGCGCGCACACACACACATTATTAGTGATCTCGGGTAATCTCGGCCATTCGTTAGTATTCCAGGAGCAGCGAAAAGCGCGGGCGGCGCGAGGTGGTGGCGCGACTGCAAGGATCAGCCCGCCGCCACTGTGGCTTCCTCGCCGCGGCGCCGCGACAGGCGAGAGCGCTGTTGTGATGGCTCTTTGCATTCCTCTCCTCGCCACCGCGCTCTCGGCGGGCGCCTCTCTCCGCGGCGGTCTGGCGTGCGCAGACCACCTCGTCGACGCGTTCCACCAATATGTCGCGCTCGAGTCCAACCAGGCGCTGCCGGGCGGTCGGTCTCTCCTCGTGCTCGCTCCACATGTTGGGGTGATAGGCGAGGTGGGCATGTCGCCTCCGGTGGTGACGGCCTCGCTCGTCAACACCAGCGCCGCAGCCTCGTCCGGCTTGCTCCCAGCTGATGCCTCACGCTGCGGGTTGGAGGAACCGCCCGAGCTTGTACAAGCAGACGCGACACCGGAGGCGGAGCTGGAGCCACCACCCGACCCGCCACCCGACCCGCCACCCGACCCGCCACCCGACCCGCTACCGCCGCCGCCTCAACCCATTGTCGATGAGGCGCACTGCCGTTACAAGCCGGCGCAATGGGACAGCGTCTGTCGATCTGCCAAAAGCCGACACAGCAAAAACATGCAAGCCATTCGGTTGCTGTGCAGCTTCTCGGGAGCAACGTTGCAATCGACAATCTGGGGTTCCGGTCTGGTGCTTTCTCACCACGACCACAATGCAATCATGCACGCTATGCACGGCAACATTGAGGGCAACACCTCCGGTCCGCCTGGCCAGAGCAAAACTAGCCGCAAGGTTGGCGGGCGTCACAAGCCTATGGGCTGGGAGCCCACCCCCCGCAGCACGGCCGGCGCCGGATCGATGGACTTGAGTTCACACTCGCGCCTCGAGGCGCACTTGCGCTGTCTCTGGACCACAGATATCTCGGTCGTATCGCGCCAAAGGATGTCTGTGCACCAGCTCTGTCGGCTGAGTTGCATCTGCGCAGGCTGCGCTTTAGCTCCTTTCGAGTCGCCCATGTGCAGGCCCTCGCCGGTGGTCGTACAACCAAACTATGGCCCCGCAGCCATGGAAGCAGCGGCGACGGCGCTCGAGGCCGGCCGCTCGCTCGTGGCGGCCGCCGCGGCCGGGAGCGCGGCCGGTATCGCTTCTGCTGCTGGATTGTCGACCGCAGAGGTGGCCTCTGCCGGTGCCGCAGCAGGTGATGCGACGGCGACGGCGCTCGAGGCCGGCCGCTCGCTCGAGGCGGCCGCGGCGGCCGGGAGCGCAGCCGGCGACGCCATCGTTGGTGGATTGTCGACTGCGGAGGCGGCCTCTGCCGGTGCCGCAGCAGGTGATGCGACGGCGACGGCGCTCGAGGCCGGCCGCTCGCTCGAGGCGGCCGCGGCGGCCGGGAGCGCGGCCGGCGACGCCATCATTGGTGGATTGTCGACTGCGGAGGCGGCCTCTGCCGGTGCCGCAGCAGGTGATGCGACGGCGACGGCGCTCGAGGCCGGCCGCTCGCTCGAGGCGGCTGCGGCGGCCGGGAGCGCGGCCGGCGACGCCATCATTGGCGGCTCCTCGCCGCCCAGCGCAGCTCCAAGCCGGCCTCCGAGCCCGCCACCTAGCCCACCGCCGAGCCCACCGCCGTGTACTACGGCGGCGCGCAGGCGAGGGCTCCAGCTTTCATTCGCGCAACCCCAATGCTGCTCTCGGCAGTGCTGCATCGGCGTCTCTGGATCATCGAGAGCCGCGCCACCATCGCCGTCACCTTTGCAATCGTCCGTGTCGCCGCCACCGTCTCCATCGAGTGAAGACCCGGGCGTCGGAAACGCGTTTGCTGGCGCACCTTGGGCAGGCCCGAGCGACGGCAGCAGTGGCGGCGTTGCAGACGCAGTCGCCGGTGTCTTTGCGGGTGCGCCCTTTGCGGGTGCGCCCTACGCGGCCGGGCGTGCCGGGTCGAGCGGCGGCAGCAGTGGCGGCGTTGCAGACGCAGTCGCCGGTGTCTTTGCGGGTGCGCCCTTTGCGGGTGCGCCCTACGCGGCCGGGCGTGCCGGGTCGAGCGACGGCAGCAGTGGCGGCGTTGCAGACGCAGGCAACGATGCGAATGCGCCCTGCGCGGCCAGCTGCGCCGGATCGAGCCAGGGCTCGAGCAGCTCGAGCGAGGGCTCGAGCAGCAGTGCCGCCGCTCCCGGCATTTTTGCGAGTGCACCTTTCGCGGTAATGGCCAACTTGTTAGCCAGCGCCTTCGAGAGCGCCCCATGTGCCGCGGCAGCCGAGAATCCTGGTGCGACAGAGGTGCTGCCCGGGGCAGCCGAGGCGGCCGAGGGAGCCGCGACGTGTGCTGTGGCTGAGACGGCGGTCGCGCCTTCAGATAGCGCGGCGGAGTGTGAAGCGCTACGTTCACAACTCGAGGCGCTGCAGCTCACAAACGGACAGCTACAATCCGAGCGTGCAGCACTCGCGAAGCAGCTACGTGCTGCTAGTGCTGCTCTCCAGCGCGCCGGTCAGGTGAGTTCCCGCTTGGCGGGATTAGTTTTGGGAGGTTGCGTCACATGACTTCCAGTGATAAACATCGTCTCTGATCAAAACGCAAAAGCTTTTGCGCAATGAACCACACGGTGCCGTGTCCCTGAAGCGTTTTGCCCTGCTCTCTCACACTCTCGCCGTTACGAGTCTCCACTCGGCTCTCGCCCACAGGTGAGACGCCCCGCCCAGCAGCATACACTCTAGCTTGGCCGACAAGCAATCACGATCGAGAGCGCGGAGTGCAGTGAACCCACACCACCCAAGAGATGTCTCTTGTGTTCACAAAAGGGCATTCGCCACCGACTCGGCCGTTGCTCGGTGAGCGGGGTCATGTGCTGACGCCCTCTCCACCACCTCTGCCAGCGAGTGCGCGGCCGGAAGGGAAGGGCGGAGCTGCCCGGCAGCAACACGGCGCTCCGCCTCCTCGCCCGACGCACGGTCGCTGCCCCACTTCTCGTACACCCGCTTAGATCGCCTGCCGATGCAGGCCATCACGCAGGCGAGCGACCACACGTCCGCCGCAGCAAGCCGATAGCGCCGACGGCCAAAGGCTCCGCCGCTCAGCACCTCTGGCGCGCGGAAGGTGCAAGTGCCGCGAGGCCGATCCTGCTCGTGCTCTACCACGAGTGGTGTCAGCAGGGACGAGCCGACTAAGCTCAGGCCAAAGTCTGCTAACTTGGGCTCCAAGCCCTCCGTGACGAGGATGTTGCTCGGCTTGAGGTCGCAGTGAAAGACCTTCTGCGAGTGGATGTAGGCGATACCCTGAGCGACCCCGCGCGCCATTGCCGAATCGGAGAAGGGAGATCCCGACGAGAGGAGCGCCTCGAGCGTCCCGAGACCGCACAGCTCCATGACGAGCGCGCCCGTCTCGCTCACGCCATACGCCTGCACCACGTGCTTGTGCCGAAGGTTGAGCAGCAAGCTGACCTCCTCGACAAACAGGGAGCGCGCCGTCACGGCCTTTGGCACCTTGACAGCCACGGGTGTGCCACCACGTAGGCGGCTCTGAAATACGTCGCCAAAGGTGCCCGCGCCGAGCCGCTGAGTGGTTGGCTCGAGAGTCAGCCGCGGCACTCTGCTCGGCTGCGGCCGCAGGGCAGAACACCGCCGGAGGAATACCTCGCGGTAGTGGCTGGGCAGCAAGCGTGCTGCTGCCTGAACAGCGGCGTGGGCGGAAGCAGCCTCCTCCCGCAGCTGCACGGCCTGGTGCACGACCTGCCCGCGAGCCTGCTCTGCCTGGCGGCGGCGCTGTTGCTCTTCGCGGAGCCGCTCCAATTGCTGCTCAAGGCGCTCCGCTTGCTCCTCCCGCGTCGCGGTGGCGACGCTCGTGCACGCGGAGCTGCGCACCGCAACCACGCAGGCGCGAGGCTTAGCAGCTGCGACAACCGTTGCAGGCACGGGCTGGGACGGTGCAACCGCCACTGCAACCAAGCGTTTGGCCGGCTTCACGACCTCGGCAGTCACCACGCTCCGCCCGCGCTTGGTCGCGTTGCCGTGCGGTAGCTGAGCCGATGCCGGCGCCAGAGTGGCCGCGACGATCATCGGCGGGCGGCACGGTTGCCAGCGTGGCGACACGAGAGGCGCGACGACTCGCGCCAAATCGGCGATTTTCACGTTCACGCGCTCAACCCCACGTTCACGCGCTCAATTTGAATTTTGTCTGGTGAGTTATGTGGATCGTCCTTCACCAGTGCATAGAGCGGAGGGCAAAACTAAAGGGAGGGATGGTGCTTCCGTCGGTTTCCATTGAGAAAGATGTTTTGTCCACATACGTCATACCACATCCATCCATCCAACCAAGAGAATGCAACTCAAGTTTTGATCGCTCACATTTGGCTGACGTGTTGTTGAGTATCAGAGTATGATTCCTGTCTGCAGGTCTATTCACACCTCACGCGATCTTCCATGTCCAGACAGCGTCCAGACAGCGTCCAGACAGCGTCCAGACAGCGTCCAGACAGTGTCCAGACAGCGTCCAGACAGCAAAATCGGAGCGTCTAGACAGCTATTCAGACAGTACTAGCACTTGAGTGTACACAGCTGATTGAAGTAAAGGGGGATTATGCAGCTGCCTGCCAGAGCAGAAAGATTCCTGAATTCTCTCCACTACAAAAAAAGTCCAGTGCGGAACCGAGATCATGGCCCCGAATGCCGTGCTCTCTAGGAAATGTGTGGGAGCTCCACAAACCAGGTTTTCCCCCCTCGGAGGGTGCCGGGAGAGGCGTAACCCGAGGGCACTCGCCCGCTAGGAATAGTCTTCCCTGACCCCGCCAGTCCGCCCGCCTGCCCTGCCCGCCTGGCTGATAAGATCTTTTCACCTTGACCTGGTGGAGTACAGGCGCGGGGGGCGTGTGGTTGAGACTCGGCTCGTGAGCCCCGCAGACTCTCGCCTGCCAACCCCGAAGGGGCTGCCGTCCACCCGTCGCTGCCCAGGCCGGGGGAGGGGGGGGAAACCTCCTGTTCCTCGCGGAACGGGAGTAGGCCCCTCCTTGCCCGGTCAGGAAGCAGGGCGGTGGTCGTGCCATCGTCGCTTCGAACTCGAAACCGCCGATACACGCCGCATTCGTCGCCGGCGCGCGACAGGCTCCCGTCGGCCGGACTGCCCTCGACGAGTGGGTGTCGCCAACCAAAGCGACACGCACTCGAGGGTAGTGCCGACGGGACGCGGCTCGAGGGCGACTCTCGCGAAGGCACGGCTGGCAACCGTGGCGCGGGGCTCGCGTTCGACAAGACCGGGATCGCTCTACCGGCAAACCTCTCGCTGACATGCGCGCCCCGTCGAGCTGACGGCGGGCGCGCTGAGGTCGCACGCCAAGCCAAGTTATATGCCAAGGGCGTGCGATCGAGAATCGGCTCACGCACCTCTGCTCGCGTACCCTCACCCATAGAATTGTCACCGCCAGTGAGTGCGAGATAGGGCTAGCTGCTGGCGGCTAGCCCCTGAGGAGAGTGACCAGAGACACCTCACATGACCCCACACACGGTCTAGTCCGGCCTCGCGGTCGGCGGAGATTGCTAGAGGACGAGCAAGCCTGCTCTAGCCTCACGCGTTCTCCCCTGTCGTCTGTTGTGTTGTTGTGCCCTTGTTTGTTCTCTTGGCACCTTGGAGTGCTGGCGGGGGCGACAGGGAGGATGTGGCCTTGAGTTATGTGTACGCCAACTCAGGGTGTGTGGCAGCCAGCTGGCTGTGTGTCTTGTGAGCTTGTTTGTGTCTGTGTGTCGTTCGTGCGTGTCGTCATCATCTGTCCCGCGTCCACCCATACCGCGTTGGTGTCCAGGAGCTCCAGTCCGAGCCCGACTGTTGTTCATCTTTCTACATACATACATTTACAAGCAAACTCCCTCGCACAAAACTGGGCACGGGACTGGCGCGCACTGGCAGGCCGACTGCACGCTAAAGGCTACACACTCGCACACCACTTGCAGAGTGGCTCTACCAGGCGCTCACCCCACGGCAGAGGCACGCCAGCCCCGGGCAGCCGGCCGTCGCTCGCCTAAGCGCCTAAGCGGCCTAAGCGGGGGGTGCTCAGGGTGCTTAGGCGCTTAGGCAGCCCTTGCGAGCGTGGCGGCGTCGTAAATACAAGTGACTCCGATGACACTGACAATGCTACTGCTAGTGTCATCGCTCAGAGAGAGCAGTCTGACGCACGTCGTGACTGTCTACCACTGGCCCTGGTCGCACACTGCCACTGAGCTGCGCTGGTGCGGAAACTCAGCATCAGGTCGAGAGTCGAGGAAGGTCGCGGAAGGTCGAGTCGAGGAAGAGAACACAATCAGGGGCGGGGCCGGTAGACCGGTCCGCAGCGCCATATACGTGGCAAAGGACGCGAAAAGTGCCCACTGAAGCTTCTGCACCTTGACTTCAGGTTGAGCTGTGATGATGCCCACAGCACCAGCAGCAAAGGCGGGCGGGCCGACCCCGCGGCCATCGCCGCCGTCGCCGCCGCCCCCTCCGCCGCCGCCGCCACCTTGGGCTACATCGCCCGCGCCGCCGTTGCACACCGGCTCTCGTGCTCATTCAACGGCGCCTCGAGTTGCAGGCCGGCGGCGCTGACGTTGTCGTGGTCGGGCTGCCCAACGTCGGCGCGGGAGAGAGGGGGCAAAGAGGTTATGGAGAGCGCGAGAGCGAGCGCCAAGAGAGCCCAGATTCTGAGCAGCAGCCCGCCTTGTCATGGGCCCACTTGCCGACGTGCGTCCAGCTTCCACTATAGGACGAACGCCGAAGTTTGCTCTCCGACGCCGTGCCGAGCGAAACCTTTTCCTTCGAAGCCCGGCGACGTAGCCGGGCGAGCGGAATAGGGCAGCCCTAGAGAGCACCTTGAGGCCGTTCAATAGAGCCCGTGTTATAGTCGAGGGTCGATCGCCGGCCGGCGCAGTGCTGCTCTGACCGCTCCGCCGGGCCGCCTCCGGGCCACCGCCGCGGAGACGTGCACATAGGCAAGTTGGTATTTTCATATATGAACTTCAAAATAACATTGGCTAATCTAATCCTACTCATCGCAACTCGCCAGGAACACCCCCACACTATAGGGTCATTGTGTAGCCCTGCTTAGAAGGAAAAGGTTTACTGCAAGGTCCGTATGGCTCACCGTGTAGTCGGCCGCACTAACACAGGTACACCACGGGAGCCGCCTAAGCGACTCCTGCGAGGGTGGCGAGGCACTTAGCTCCGTGCACCCGCCCACCCCCGCCACAGGCAAGCTCATTCACGACCTGCTCTGCGATGGCCGTGTGAAGAACGACTGAGATGCGCTGCTTCTGCAGCCCCAGCCAGCTCTTGGTGGTCCAAGTCACCTCATCGAGGTACTGGGCCCGCGTCAGCTTGTTCTGTAGCACGTCCGCCGCCCTCCGGAGGATCTCACGGACCCCCTTTCCGAACCCGCCGAACGATTCGAACAGCAGCAGCTGCACTTCGACGCCCTTGTCTTCCCTGGCGTAGCGATAATTTCCCCGCCGTAGGACGGTATGCGGCGGTCGCCGCCCACCACCCTGCCCCCCCTGGTATGCCACCGACCAGTCCCCTGCCCCCTCTCGCCCTTGCTCTTCCTCACAAGTGAGAAAAACTCAACGAAAAGTACGTAGAGGCTAGGGCTTCTTGCCCGCAACCCGATGCCAATCATCCGGCCCGCTGGGTGCGCTTCTTAGCTCCCCGGCCCTGGATGTGCGGTTACTGACTGCACTCCAAGTGCTCCAAGGGAAAAGTCCTCGAGGTAGTGTTCGCCCTGCGACCGCCCACCCCCCAGGGCTAGGGCTCTCGTGTGTATCGCGCGCCTTGCGGGGGGGGGCGCGGAAAAGAGGAACCTCTTGGCGTCATCGCCATGGTGCTGCAAGCAGCGCCGGGCAACGACGACTTACCGCCTCCCGGTCCCCCTCGGCACACCTCCGCTGCTTAATGTTTGACGACTCGAACCCGTGAAGCTTCCCCGTGCGCGGGTTACCCCGCACACGGGTCAGCCTGCCAGCCACGTATCCACGCAAGCGTGGTCCGCGCGCATGGCATACAGGCGTTCGCCAGACAGCGCAGAGGCTAGGCGACCGGGGAAGGACTAGCTCAAGGGCAACACAGCGTCACCAGCCGTTGGCGCGCAGAACCAGTCTGCGGCCCCCGGTTGGGACGGGTGCGCGACGCGGACGAACCGCTCAATGTGGCCGGCAGCTCGCGCTGCCGGCGGGGTTGGTTGGGGAGAACCGGCACGGGGAAAGCCGGCCTCCCCGGAGGGTTCGCCCCCTGGAGGGGCCCCAAAGGGCCCCCCGGGGGGGCGGGGGCCCGGGGCGGGGGCCCCCGCCCCGAGGGGCGGGGGCAGGTTCGTCGCTTAGCGCGATGGAGGCAACCCTTGTTGCCAAGTCGGCGAGCGTGTTGTGTATCGAGAGAGAGAGACCATAGCCATAGGCATACAGTAGCAGATGCGAGAGCCGAGAGCGGCGTCGTCCGGGGAGAGTGGTGGTGGGGGAGGTCAACATCGAGGGCAAGGTACGCATGGCGCTGCGTGGAAGCAACACGGAGCTCCGTTGGACGTTTTCAAGATTAGCGTGTCAGAGGAACTAGCCTAAGGAGAGGAGCGTACGGCTTTACCAACCAGGTCACAGGGGGCATAAACGTTCTGTGGAATACTGTGGAAAGCAAACACCCCGCTCCTCGAGAGAAGGCCTCGGCAATGTTACACTGTCTCCTCGGAGGCGGAGAAGGCCTCGGCAATGCTACACTGTCTCCTCGGAGGCGGAGAAGGCCTCGGCAATGTTACACTGTCTCCTCGGAGGCGGAGAAGGCCTCGGCAATGCTACACTGTCTCCTCGGAGGAGGAGAAGGCCTCGGCAATGTTACACTGTCTCCTCGGATTCGCACATTACTTGGTATTCCCGAGTGGATCGACCCCGTCATTCACGTACGCGCCGCCGGTCTGTCATGGCCACGGTTCCAATTTTCCGTTCTCCATTCACACGTATCCGTAAACGTAGAACTTGCACACCGTCAGCCCCGCCGCAGACGGCCGGTTGAGGTAGATGTAGCGCCCCAACGCGTTGATCTCCACCTCCAACATCACGTTCGATGACACGCTCACGTCCGACTTCACCAGCGCGTTGCCCGTGTACGTCTCTGCCGTCGTGCCGAGATAGATGTCGACGTCCGTCAGCCGCTCCGCGCAGCAGTCGTTGCGGTTCTGCAGCCGCACGTAGCGCACATACACCTCGCTCCCGAGGTCGACGCCCCACCATTGGCTTGTGTATTGGCCGCACTCGGCCCACGGCCGTCCCGTCGTGCTGTCGGCGTATGAAAGATCGCTCACGGGCGCCTGCTTGTCGAACAAGCTCGAGTCCTGGTACGTGGTGGCCGTGCGAAGGTCGAGCAGCTGCGCTGCTGGTGGCGGCGAGGGCGGACGGAGGCGCTCCCACGCAACCGCACACTTGCCGCCGACCACCTCGGTGAACTCGTCGAGCACGACCTCGACCTTGCCGTCGAGCACCTCGGTACCGTTGCCAAGCGAGACCTCGCACTTCCGCGTCACTGCGTCGAGGGCAGTGCCGTCGCCGCAGACCCCGGTGGGCGATGCGGGCGGCGGCGGCGAGGCCGGCGGCGGGGGTGGCGGGCACGCAAAGGAGCCCCACGAGTAGGGCCACGCGCTCGTCTGCATGCTGAAGCTGGCCTGGATGAGCGCCTTGTTGCAGTCGCTGAGGGAGGAGGCGCCGTCGAACATGACGTCCATGAACATTATCGCCGACACGTCCCACGAGCTGAGGTCCTTGTCGAAGGAGATGGCGCCGTAGAACATGCGGGTCATGTAGAGGACAGCAGACGTGTTCCACGAGGAGATGTCCTTGTCGAAGGAGGTGGCGCCGTAGAACATGGCGTACATGTTGACGACAGCAGACGTGTCCCACGAGGAGATGTCCTTGTCGAAGGCGGAGGCGCCGGAGAACATGCCGTCCATGTAGAGAACCGCAGACGTGTCCCACGAGGAGATGTCCTTGTCGAAGGAGGTGGCGTAGAAGAACATGTAGCTCATCCAGAGGACAGCAGACGTGTTCCACGAGGAGATGTCCTTGTTGAAGGCGGTGGCGCCGGCGAACATGAAGTCCATGTAGAGAACCGCAGACGTGTCCCACGACCCAATGTCGGGGTTGCACGTGCTCTTGCCGGTCGTGGAGCCGCCGCCGGGGCAATCGTAGTTGGCGCTGAACAGACACTGCATGTCTGTGATGCGGCTCACGCCCCAGTCCGAGATGTTGCCATACGCAGCCAGGGCGGCCGGCTCGTCGCTGCACCACAGGTCGGCCGCGGTCTGCAGGGCGGGCTTGTCGGCAAAGGTAGTTTGCGCCGACGCGCTCGTGGGAGGCAGTAACGCGCCAAAGACTGCGAGGATGAGCTTCATTGTCTGCGGAAGGGGAAAGGTGGGGGGGCAGGCGTCACGGTGAGGGGTGAGTTAAGCGGCCTGCATTGGTCGGAAGTGCGAACAGCTATGCGCATGAGTGGGGGGTCTGAAATGAGAGGACGAGTGACGGGGGACAAAGCTCGGACGTTGAGCCCTCCGGAAGGTCGGCGCCCGAGGGACCGG
>NW_005198280.1:7742-9635 GCF_000372725.1 Emiliania huxleyi CCMP1516 | reverse complement strand
AAGCATGTCTGGACTTCAAGGACAGCGCTTCTCCGCTGCTCGAGGCTTGCGGCACGGTCCAGGCCGACCACACAGAGCACCCGAGGCAGCTGGCGTGGCCTCACTCATGACCTGTGCTACCCGTCGGCGGGGCCAGCTGCGGTTTCACAACGCGCCTCATTTTTGGCACCCTCCTGCTAGCCGCGCATGAGTAGGGAGACCGTGTGTGGTGTCTTCGCGGCCTAGAGCACCCTCTTGGCAGTCTATATTCCGGATTTTAGCCCTCCTGTCGCATCTGGTGAGCCGTACCATAGCGAGGACCAAACGTGTTGTGAAACCAAAGCACGGACCTGTAGCAGCTGGGAGGAGCAAAGGGCGCCCGATTAGCGCTGCGCGCGGCCGGGCAAAAAGAGATGCCGACCGTGCGCGCGCGTCCGGGTTTTGCGAGAAGGGTGTCGTCCCGCAAGATGGCATCACGCTCGCACCTGCCGACCGCCGCCACGGCGGCGAGACGCCTTCTCCGCCACCGCGGCGCCGGCCACAGGCCAGCGCTAGGCAGCTGCCGGCCACACTGGGCCGGATTTGCCGGCACTCGTCGCCGCACACTCCTACGTCCACGCCGCTGTGACGTCTGGCGACGAGGCGCCGGCCGCCAAGCTTCATCGCCAACGTGGTCGCTCGCTGGTCCTATCGGCTCGGCCACGCGTCGGCCCAGCTCACACGAGCTCCAGACAGCCACCAGTCGCCACGCGCAAAGCGTACGGGTCGCCGGCTCCCTGTTGTGCTCTCACGCTGGCCGGCGTAAAACTGTACTGGCAGTTGTCATGCCGTACCCGTCGCGTTTCGAAAGGGAGCCCTCAGTCGACGCCTCTACACGCACCGCGCCACCGCTCTCCACAACTGCTACCGTGGACATCAAGCTCCTCGACTCGATCTGCGGCTACGACGGCGCTCTAGCTGCTGGCTCTCGCGGGTGTCTGGCGACCCGCTCAGGCTTGCGAAACGACGGGCACCGGGTGGAGCGGCGGCGGCGGCGGCAGCGGCACGCGCGGGCGGACGGATTCGGACGGGGCGGAGCAGCGACCGCCTGGGCGGCCGCTGCTCTGTCTGCCAGAGCGCGCCGTCTGCGCAGCTCAAGCGCCGTCAGGTGCAGGGAAGCGTGGCGGCGCGGGGACGCGCGGCGGCGGTGGCGAGCAGGCGAGCGGCCCGCGCGCGGCGAGGCGGACAGGTGATCGGCAGGCGGGTGATGGGCCGCAGAGTGACCGCGCCCAGCGATCGGAGACGAGTCGATCGTCGCTCGGCCGCACCTGACCTCGAAGGCGTGCGGAGCGCTACTGTTGGTGTCGGTGGGCGGCCGTCATGTGGCGAGGAGGGAGGACGACAAGTGCGCGTCGTACGGGTCGCTCTTCATCGGCCAGTCGAGCGGCACTCAAGTCGAGACCGACGCAACATGACGGGTTTTGACCCGGTACTTCGAACGCCCCTGAAATCTGCTCTGCCGCCAAAGCTTGTGACGAGCACTTGAGTGTGTGTGTGTGTGTGTGTGTGTGTGTGTGTGTGTGTGTGTGTGTGTGTGTGTGGGTGTGTGTGTGTGTGTGTGTGTGTGTGTGTGCTGTGTGTGTGTTGTGTGAGTGTGTGAAGTGTGTGTAGTGTGTGAAGTGTGTGTAGTGTGTGTAGTGCGTGTAGTGTGTGTAGTGCGTGTAGGTGCGTGTATGTGCGTGTAGGTGCGTGTATGCGTGTAGTGTGTGTAGTGTGTGTGTAGTGCGTGTAGTGCGTGTAGTGTGTGTAGTGTGTGTAGTGTGTGTAGTGTGTGTAGTGTGTGTAGTGTGTGTAGTGTGTGTAGTGTGTGTAGTGTGTGTAGTGTGTGTAGTGTGTGTAGTGTGTGTAGTGTGTGTAGTGTGTGTAAGTGTGTGT
>NW_005198280.1:1876-7642 GCF_000372725.1 Emiliania huxleyi CCMP1516 | reverse complement strand
GGGGAACAGTAACCCCTACCTATTGCTCACGGAACCCGCCGCCCCCTCACGACCCCTACCATGCGATGCGCCCTCGCTCGCGGCGCGAGCGGCTGCACCCCCCTCGGCCTCGCACCGCCTGCCTACTCCCGCTCGCAGGTACAGCCGCTGCCATGGAGGAGGCCGCGAGACGCGTCCGCTGCTGCCCATTCCACACCCTTGTCCCGCGCGAACCCGTCCGACCGCCCTCCCTCTCTTACGCGGGTACTCGCACCGCCTGCTCGCATCTCTGCTACATCTAGAGAGTGCCAAGACTCTGTGTCCGCAGCCGCGAGGGCCACTCGAGCGCTGGCCTGCACCTCCCATCGGGGACACCACCTTCAACCGCTTCTTGACTCTCTGCAGGAATTCATTCGATCAACATGCTCAAACTCGAGTTCGTGCCGGCCGCCGGTGAGAAGCTCGTGCTCAAGCTCTCTCCTCCGCCGCCGCTTGCTGACAAGCAGGTGTGCGTTAATTTGCAGTGGCTGAGGGAGGGGGTATGCACACGCGCACCGCTGCAACGCACGCAACGCTGCGCCTTCCCTGCAAGACGACCCTCTCGCGTTCTGTGGCTGACAGGCGTCTCTGGCGGACAACACGGCCGTCGTCGACTCTGACGGAGGTAACGCCGTCGGCATCCCCTCCGAGCCCGTCTCGCTCAAGGATGGCATCGGCACCGGCACCGGCGGCACCTGCACCGCCAACACCGGCACTGGCAACGTCCCGTCCGAGGGCGAGCCCGCCGGCTCGCTCGCCGGCGTCCACTTTGCGGGCGTTTCGCTCGACGCCGTGCCCGAGGCGTCCCGCTTCACCGTCGACGATCCGGCCGGCGCCAAGGCCGTCGGCATCCCGCCCGAGAGCGAGCCCAGCCCGCTCAAGGACGGCATTGACGCGGGCGGCGGCAACGTCGCGGGCGAGTCTTCGCCGATGAAGTCCTTCGCGAAGGTCGGAATCGTGCCGGCTGACGACGGCCGCGTCACGCTCGTCATCTCCGCGTCGGTGTCGCCTTCGCTCCCCGGAGCCAAGGTGCGCGTGCGCACACCAGGATTATGATCCTCTCCCGTCTCCGAAAGCCTGCGCGTACTCTCCCTCGCCCACAGGCGTGCGGCATCAAGAACGTCAACATCTCCGTGGCAAAGTCTGGCCCGGAGGGCGTCCTCAAGAAGGACCCGGCCGCGGAAAAGGCGCCCGACGCGGGCGTGGTCGACTCGGACAAGGCCAAGGCCATGTTCGCCACCCACGCCGTTTTCTGGTCCAAGTTTACGCGCCCGACCGGCCCACCGACGGCCCCCACCGGCGCCGTCAAGGGCGCCCTCAAGAAGGACATCCCTGCGGCAACGTCTGGCGCGGAGGCCTGCGTTGACGAGACCGGCGCCATCAAGAACCCGGCGCTCAAGCCGGCCACCGAGGTCGCCACGGCCCTCAAGCCGGCGGAGGCCGGCGGCGCGCCGCTGCCGTCGATCAAGGAATTTCCGGAGGAGAAGAAGCCCGCCGCCACGGCGGCGAGCGCCTGGTGCGCGCCGGCGTCTGCCGACCCACTCTGTGACCCCATCCCGCGTTCGACGCGTAGGGCGACGCCGACTGGAAGGAGTTTCCAGAGGAGATGGCCGCCCCCGCCCCGGCGGTGAGCACCTCCCAGCAGAAGCACACGCGGGTATTGCGGGGACACGCGAGTCCTACAGGCGGGCACTTACATTGATCCTGTGACCTCTCGTCTGCCGCACGGCACGCGCGCGCAGGTCATCGACGGGTGGAAGACCCCCTCCCCGCTCCGCAAGATCGAGCGCAAGGAGTCTCCGCTAGCGGAGAAGCTCGCCCCGGCGGTGAGCGCCTCGCACGCTGCGGTTGTACGCGCAGAGCCTCAACTATTGACGCACCCACCGCTTGCGCGTGCGCAGGGCATCCCCGACAGGGCCACCCCGTCGAACCCGCGCCGCAAGAAGGGGCGCAAGGGCGCGTCCGCCCCGATCGTCCGCACCAAGAGCATCGCCCCGGTCGGCGGCAACAACCGGTTCGGGGCCCTGCTCAAAATGGACGGCAACGAGGGCATCCTCGGCGGCACCGGCAAGGTGCCCCGCGGCTCCACGCCGTCGACCACAGACTCGGTGCTCGCCGCCTGCATACATGCGGCCTCCTCCCCCGCTCGCCGCTCAACCGCCAGTCTCCCGCCCTCCTGTTCAGGGCGCGACGGCCAACGTCGAGACGACCACGATTACCACGCCGGAGGGCTCCGTCTCTGCCTCCGGCTGGTTCTCTTGGCCCAAGTTCTGCCCCTCCTACTTGCTCCGCCTCTTTGGCATCCTCGCGCTGCTCTGCCTCGGAACCGCGTTTGCGCTCTCCTCGTACCCTGCCACCTCCGCGCTTCTCTCCTCGCAGTGGCACGAGTCCCCGACTTCCTTTCCCGCAGTCACAACGCCGATCGCGCCGGCATCGCTTAACGGCTTCTGCGAGGTTGGCGGCATCGACACCAGCTCGTTTGTGGCCATCGTATCGTCGGACAGCGCGCCCGCCAACCACCCGGTGCGTGCTCGCTCGCGCGTGCTAGTATCCGCGCCGCGCAAGCTCGTGACTAACAGCCCGCGCGCCGTTCAGGGCGGGCACGACGAGGGGCGCTCGTTGGAAGCACTGATGGACGAGATCGGCGAGGCGGTGGGCGAGCCGTTGCACCTAATTGGCGAGCCGCTGGCGTCCGTCAAGGAAATTTACGAGAAGCAGCCGGTGAGCGCCCCTCTGGCTCTTTGTGTGTGCGAGCTTTGTAACCCGCTGACGGAACGATTGCCTGTGTGTTTGCGAGTAGGCCGAGGCCGACTTGGAGACCGTCCTAGCCTCGCGCAACAGCATGGAGCGCAAGGGCGAGCCTGAGTTCGACCTCGTCGGTCCCGTCTACAGCAACAGGACGGGGATCATCGCTCGGGGACGCGACACCGTCTTGCCCGTGAACGACACGTCGCCCGAGTTGCGGCCCGCCGACGCTGGGAAGCCTGGGATGCTGGAGGTGCGGAAGCTGGTCGAGACTGGCCTCGGCGCGCCCGTCGCTAGCATGCACGCCGGCGGCGAGTGGCGGGCGATTGACGGATTGACGGACGTTTCTCGAGTGCCAACCAAGGATCTCTTCCTCCAGCTTGGCCGGGCCGTCGACCCTCTTCTCGCGGAGCCGGCGTGGCCTGAAGAGGTCCGCGCCGCTCAGATCTCCGACTCGAACGCGGTCGAGTCAGATATCTTCTCGGTCTCAAGTGCGTGCGCCGACTGGCAGCCACGCTGCGCCGCCCCTGCGTGGCACGAGGAGCCTCACCACGCGACAAGCCGCCCGCGGACCGACAAGCCGCCCGCCCCGCCAGCCGACGAACTCTCCATCGACCCCGCCTCCCCGTTCAACTTTCCCTTCATCAGCGGACACTCCTCTTCCGCGCCTGGCCGCGCACAGCTGCGCGGTCAGCTTTGGGCCGCCTTGTTCTTGCTGCTCGGAGCGTGCGGCGGCGTGCTGCTCTCGGTGCGGAGGAGCAAATCGGGGCGCCTCGTGCGGTGCCGGACGGGGCGCGGCGCGTGGCTGCGTCTACTCGCGATGCTTCCGCTGGCATCGCCAGTGTCACCGTCGCAGAATGCATATCTTGTTTCTGGCGACGTTCCGGCGTGGCCGTTCGCTGAGGGAGACCATTGGCAGCGGAGAGACAACATCAGCACCCACAAGCAACTCAACGCCGGTCGGCGCAGGCCACACTGCCCGATCAGCATGGATCTTCTGCTCAGCACATTCATTACAAACAAGCGGAGTAGGGGAAATCGGTACAGCAGGCTGCAGGTATTTCGCCATGCGATGCGCTCATATTTTGATCTCCCCATCAATGGTTTCTACTTATTCATCCAACTCGACGAGGAGTTCAGCAGTCAAAGGCAAAACCTAGAGAACGAGCTGACTTCTTCCCTCGGCAGCCGCCTTCAGCACTTGGAATTTACACGCATATTGACACAAGCCAGATGGAAATGGCTTATGAGCTCAATCGGATCCGACAAGCACTCAGGGCGGCTTGTCTTCTTCCTTCAGAATGATGACCATGTCTTTATCGACGTCGACACTTCCCTGCTATGTCAAGGGCTTATGCTGCTACACTCAGAGCCGTCAAAGTTCAAGACCTTGTACATGTCACATTGGCCAGAGGCACTGCGTCTAACAGGCAAAGTGTCACCACCTCAGCGCATTGGGGGCTTTGTTCGTACCAACCTGACTATGTTAGACGCTGTTCAGGTGTTCAACCTGGGCTTTCTTCATCACATCTTCGTCGAGCTTGAATGGCCTCAAGGGCTGCAGGTCCGTCGAATCGATCGACTCATCATGCAACGGGCGGTGTGGGGAACATTTGCGCAATCACTTCTTCGTACGGCAGACACAGAGAACTCGTTGCAAGCCTTCTTTGTGCCGTTGCGTGAGTTGTGCCGCAAATTTGATGGTTACATGCACGTCGGAATTCCTTTTGCGAAGGTGCCCCAACTTGAGATCAACCATACGCAGCCCGTGCGGTCAGCAGATAGTCTGAAGCAGGTAATGCTCGCAGCCGAGAAGCTGCAGAACGACCCGTGGTCCCGCGGGAATAATTTTTCCGTTCCCGCTGAATGGGTGTCTGTAATGCTTGACCTATATGGTGTGCCGCGGACGACTTCAATGGACCTCTGAGTGGGAGGTTCGGCCCGGGCCCGCCCTCCTGCGGCCAGGCTGGGTGCACCCGGTACCTGTGGGCGTCGGACCGCGATAGGCCCGATGGTGGGACCATTGTTGGAGCCCGGGATATCAGGATGTGAGCAGTCTCCGGGCGTGTTTTGCGCGGTCACGTAGCTATGTCTCCACGTGGCCTGCGGCTTCTGTGAGTCAAACCACGCTTGTCAGGGATGGGTATGGCATGTGTTGCGAGGCTGGTGAGCTTTCTGGCCGTCAGATTCGGCTCTACCGTCCGGTGTGAAAGGATTGTTGGATCGGCTGGTTTATCAAGTAAATGTGAGATATGAGTTATGTCACACTTGAGCCTCTATCTATGATAGAGACCGGTACTGCTACTCGGGTTTGGATGGTAGCGGGGGGCCCCGCCGGAGGCTGGTTAGGTGGTTAGTGGTTTGTGCTTTGTGGTTACTGATTTCGGCATTAGTTCGGGATCGCGAGAAAATCTTTCGGTGTCGGCCCGACGGTCTGTTCTTGTACTGTCTGCGACAAGCAACTGCCACTAAGCTAACCGCGCTCTTATGCGCGCAGCTCACTCGCTACCATCGACACACCATCTCTAACTACAAAGGCTAACGAGCCCGTCACGCCCCTACTCAGCGACTACGAGGCCACCTCTGCCCCAACTAACCACGCCGCACGGAGCGCCTCCGCCGCCTTGGCCGCAGCAGCCTCCGAAGCTCCCGCCTCCTCCGCCGCCTCCGCCGCCTTGGCCGCCGCTGCCTCCGAAGCTCCCGCCTCCTCCGCCGCCTCCGCCGCCTTGGCAGCCGCTGCCTCCGAAGCTCCCGCCTCCTCCGCCGTCGCTTCTGGCC
This sequence comes from Emiliania huxleyi CCMP1516, assembly GCF_000372725.1. Taxonomy (NCBI): domain Eukaryota; phylum Haptophyta; order Isochrysidales; family Noelaerhabdaceae; genus Emiliania; species Emiliania huxleyi. Next base: position 2,101 of record NW_005198280.1, on the reverse strand, counting down.
GGCGCCTATTTTGCCAGGGGCTCTTTTGCCGGCGATTCTTTTGCCGGCGGGCAAACTCTCCTCCGTTGAGCGTCCCGAGTCCTTCTCCGCGGGCGGTGGAGAAGGATCGTGCCAGTGGTGCAGATGGCCTGCTCGGCCGGGATGGCAGTGGCCTGATGTTGCGCACAGCGGGAGTGTCTCCATTGGCCGGTTCGTTGGCGTCTTTTGCGGCGGCTTGTCTCTCCT
>NW_005198280.1:0-1097 GCF_000372725.1 Emiliania huxleyi CCMP1516 | reverse complement strand
AGTGAAGACTTTGGGCGATGGACTTATGGAGGGACCCCCGGGCGGCTCTATTAATCTGGCTCTAATGCGCTGTGAACGTGAAGGTCTAGAAAGCGCATATCCCCCCCCCCCCCCGGCAACCCCTCTAGAAAAGAGGTTCCGCACATTGGAAGGATACGTTAGATACGAACTGGGACTAAAAAGACGTGTGGCGACAGACGGGGCACGTTCGAGTGGGGTGCCTAGTTCCAGATGAACCGCGCCGCCTTCGCTGCATCATGCATTCAGACCGCACGAAAACGCCTCTGTCGACCAAAAAAAGGCTAGGGTGCGCAAAAGCAAGACTGGATGCGCCCAGGCGGATCTGGCTAGCCAGGCTGGGCCCCTCGCAAACGACCCGCGAGACACCGCTCGCGATTATAAATAAATCGGCTATCAGCAGCGACTGGCAGACCGCACGAAAACGTCTCTGCCGACCAAAATAAGGCTAGGGTGCGCAAAAGCAAGATTGGATACGCCCAGGCGGATCTGGCTAGCCAGGCTGGGCCCCTCGCAAACGACCCGCGAGACACCGCTCGCGATTATAAATAAATCGGCTATCAGCAGCGACTGGCAGACCGCACGAAAACGCCTCTGTCGACCAAAATAAGGCTAGGGTGCGCAAAAGCAAGACTGGATGCGCCCAGGCGGATCTAGCTAGCCAGGATGGGCCCCTCGCAAACGACCCGCGAGACACCGCTCGCGATTATAAATAAATCGGCTATCAGCAGCGACTGGCAGACCGCACAAAAACACGTTTATCAACCAACAACAAGGCTGGTTACCGCGAAAGCAAGACTGGAGGCGCCCAGGCGGATCTGGCTAGCCAGGCTGGGCCCCTCGCAAACGACCCGCGAGACACCGCTCGCGATTATAAATAAATCGGCTATCAGCAGCGACTGGCAGACCGCACGAAAACGTCTCTGCCGACCAAAATAAGGCTAGGGTGCGCAAAAGCAAGACTGCATGCGCCCAGGCGGATCTGGCTAGCCAGGATGGGCCCCTCGCAAACGACCCGCGAGACACCGCTCGCGATTATAATATCGGATTACTGACCGAGGAGTATCCCTCACCACTGT
>NW_005198281.1:0-1642 GCF_000372725.1 Emiliania huxleyi CCMP1516 | reverse complement strand
ATCAGCTCCCAACCTTTGCTCGTCACATCGTGTTCATCAAGGTGCGGCCCTCGCGATCGCCACGGCAGCCGGATTCCGTGGGAATCGCACCCTGTCTGCCCTCGCAGGTGTCCGTCCGTCAACTCGAGGCCCGCCAGCCAGCCATCCCAAGCTAGTCCCCAACAGACGCAGCACCGCCAAGACACAAGCCCATCGCCGCCCGGAATCATACCCCAATACACCCGGAGCGATGCGAAAACCGTCGGCGGCGGGACCTTGGGCAAGCGTACGTGGGCGGCCTCCACCGTCGGCTACCTCGCCGGCCTCGAGCACAGCCTGCATCGCATGAGCACATGCGGCGAGTCGAGCATCTCTTTCGCCACTCGCATATTTGTTCATCCTCGGAATGCTCGCGTGCGTCGACTCGATGAGAGAGAACGATCTACTCGGCGCGCGAGCGGAGAGGTGCCTCGCCCCCTGCCCTTCATCACCATCACCGCAAAGCATCAGCATGATAAGTCCTCGCGCCGTCGTCAGCATCACCATCATCGTCACCGTCTTCACCAGCATCCTCGCCCCCATCCTCATCACCATCCTCATCACCATCCTTGTCACCATCCCCATCCCCACCCTCGTCAACATCATCATCAGCAACGTCACCTTCTTCTTCATCGTCGTCGTCAACATCCTCCCCTTGATCGTCTTGACGCAGGCTGCTGCCCATTCATCCCATCCCTCGAATGCTCGGGCAACCCCGCGCTGCTCATGAGGCTCGTAGGGGTGGAGAGCCCGTGGCGAGCCGAGAGGGACCTGGCCTCGAGCAGGCGCGCAGCTCGCGCACGCTCTCTGTGTGCACCGACACCGTGGCCTGCCCGGAACCTTCCCGGAACCTTCCAGAAGGTGGGCCCTTGAACTTTCTCGGAACCTTCCCGTAGGTGCTGCTTCGCCCCGGACGAGGCAAAAGGACCCTCCCTCCACCCCCTCCCCCACTCTGACGCCCCGCCCCTGCTTGTGTAGGCGACGACGCTCTCCGTGCCGGACAGCATCTGCTACATCGCGGACCAGCTCTTTGTTCGCTGCGTGCGGCGGTCGCGCCTCGGGTCTCTCCGCGCTCACCTCCGACTTCTCCACCGCCGATTCCGTCATCGACAAGAAGAATGGTTGGTACGAGTCCCTCATCACCATCATCACCATCGTCATCATCGTCATCCTCGGTCGCTGCCGCTTCCCTCGCAGTACGAGGTCCCCCCCCTTCCCCCCTCCAGATCGTCTTCCCCCCCTCCGCTCGCCCGCCTTCCCGCCTGCCTCCACCCTTCTCCTCGCCCTCGCTCAGGCCCGCGTCGCCATCTCCGGCATGCCGGCAGCCCACTTCACCGGCGCCTCCTCGGTCGCTGGCGCTTCCCTCGCAGTACGAGGTCGCTCTACCGTCTGCGCGTACCTGGTCGAAGCTGGGCCTACTGCCCCCCTGCGGCGTATTTGTCTGCAGCGTACCACCGACTGCTACACGGACATTCGCGGACAAGAGAGGCGGCGCGCGGTTTCGTTTTCCCCCCCCGCGGGTGCCTCCTATTCCTAGCCCTAGAAATAACGCACCGGTTCTCCCGGTGGCACTAAGACGTTTGCGCCGCCCCCTGTTCTCGTTCTCGGGCCCGTTCTTCGACAT
>NW_005198282.1:0-1642 GCF_000372725.1 Emiliania huxleyi CCMP1516 | reverse complement strand
CTTTTCGTCACGAGAGTAATCCTCTCGACTCTCGTGAAAAATAAATGAATAAAATTAAAAACGGACACCTCTCTACTGTGAGATGGGTAAAAAGGAACAGGTCCCCGCCCGTGCGATCTTTGTGCAGGGTTCTTTATGGGTGTGGTCGGCGACTAGCCGGGGTCGTCCGGAGAGCGTGTGTGTGTGTGTGTGTGTGTGTGTGTGTGTGTGTGTGTGTGTGTGTGTGTGTGTGTGTGTGTGTGTGTGTGTGTGTGTGTGTGTGTGTGTGTGTGTGTGTGTGTGTGTGTGTGTGTGTGTGTGTGTGTGTGTGTGTGTGTGTGTGTGTGTGTGCTCTGGCGAGAGTGGCGTCTGGGTCCTCTCGCTGAGCTGAAATATGTGAAAATAAAAGCGTGAAAGTCATATGGCGCACCAAGATCGTGCAGGGCCGGGACACATGTACAGTCCCTAAATCCCATCTCGTCTCCACAGTTTGACCGTTTTATTCATTTTATTTATTTATCGGTGATCATGAAAACAGCCGCGCGGGAGGCGCGCGGAGCACAGATGAATAGCGTTCAACTGGGCGCAAGCCGCCCTCAGGCATATAATTCTATTGACACGCCCCACGCAACACCAAAATTTGGGTTATAAAACGCCTCGTGAATGGCCGCTCTTCTGGGCCCTTGGTTGCGCTTTTTGTTTGTTTTGTTTTGCGCTTTTTGAGTTTCTGAGAGATATTTTTAGCAATACCAAACAACTCTAACACTCACACGTCATGTTGAGTTTTTTAGCAATGTTGTTTGTTTTGAGTTTTTGAGAGATCGCAAAAATTCGAGAGACGTGCGGCATACGCGTTTTTGTCTAGGTTTTGTGTGAATGGCGCCTGTGGGACCCCGTGTTACGTGTCTGACTGTCACTGTGCTGTCGTGCGATTTCGGGCCCGGAACACGGTTCTGTGGTGTGCATGGCGCCTCTTTTGACCAAAGGTGACCGGAGGTCAAAAGTCGTGTCACGATCCGCCACAAGACTGACAGCCGCGCTCTTGTGAGTGTATGGGCGACGACTTTGACGACCTGCCGCCTCTGGATGGTGTCGGCAGCGGTGAGGACCTGTTTGCGGCCAGCTCCGCGCCTCCATCCGGCCAGCTGCCGCAGATGTTCCCTGAAATCGACGTGCAAGCGCCAGCGGCAACGCTCGCGTTGCCTGGTCCGATGGTTGTCGCGTCGACACGCGACGGCATTGATGCCGTGGTTGCTCGTGTGCGCGCTTCTCTTCAGTCGGGCGAAAGTCCGACCATGAAAGACGTTTTGGAGCTCCTTCAACGTCGAGACGAGCTCGGCCATCTCATTCCGGCGCACCCGGAGGTCCGCCTGGAGGATTCTCCACCACCATCGCTTCAGTTCTTGATGCACGAGACGAGGAGCGAGCGAGGCACGCCACAAGTCACGACGTCGGGCCCTGGGTCGGGAACGCTTTACCCGTGCGAGTCATCGGCGATTCTGAAGACCACCGGGTCACCGCAGGACACGACATTGAGAGAGAAGCTCAGCATCTCCTTCTACAGGAGCGTGCAGACGAAGATTGGCCTCGAACTGCCCAAGCGGTCCCCGTCGTCAAAGACGGACTTCTCCGACATCAAGCCGAAAGTCTCACTTGTGACGAT
>NW_005198283.1:0-1642 GCF_000372725.1 Emiliania huxleyi CCMP1516 | reverse complement strand
ATGGGGCACCGCTGCTCGCCTCGTCGCCTTCCGCCATCACGGTCGGCGCCTCGTCGTCGAGCGCCTCCCCTCGCTCGCGCCGCCCGAGGACCGTCTCGCCTCCTGGAGCACTGCTGCTCGCCTCGCCTCCTGCCGCCGTCGCGCCTGGCGCCTCGTCGTCGAGCGCCTCCCCTGATCGTGTTGGACCCCGTCTCCGCCTCGTCGACGGCGTCGCAAATGCTCATCCCGTCCTCGTCGTCGCCGACTGAGTCGCATCGTGGGCTGTCGCCAGCGGTTGGGAGGTCCGCCTCCCCCTCGAGCTGCCTCTCCATTTCTAAGTCGTCGCTGGTCGGCGCTGCCTCTTCGTCTGCTCGTAGCGCCTCCTCTCTTGCACTCGTCCGTTTCCGCTTTCTCCTCTGCTGGCGCCCGAGGTCATCTGTTCGGTCGCTCGCCCCTACCCCCTCCTCGCCCCCTCCGCTCTCTCGCCGCTCCCGCTCCTCGCTGGCCTCCGCCTCCTCCTCTCCGCGCAGCCTCCTCTCAATCGTCTGGCCTGCCATTCCGAGCGCATTCTTCCTTGCCGCCTCCTCTGCGGCGTGACCGTGCAGTACGTCCGATGTCGCATCGCCAGCATCCAAGATCTGTCTCTGCCTGTCGCTCACCACTCGCCCGTATCCCAGCGTAAGGGCGAATTCTCCAAAGGGGGCCCTATCCTCGTCGCAAGCTCCAGCGGGTGTCGGTACGGTCGTCGTCCTCGTAGCCCATGGGACGGCTTAGGGTCTCCCTCGTCCTTTGTCGGGTCTCCGCTAGCCTCTGCCTCGTCGCCGACTGTGTCTTGGAAGGCGTCGTCTTCCCCCTCGCACTCACAGGCTTCGCTGTCGTCCGCGCTGCCCTCCAGCTGCTCGTTGGGCGGGTCGTCGCTCGCGCCTCGGGCCGCTGCTCCGTCACTTCCCCCCTCTGCGCTCGCGCCTTCCGAGGACGGCCCCGCTCCTCTCGCCGCCTCCGTGCTCCGCTTCTGTGCCAGGGCCGTGACCTGCCGTATGATGGACTCCGCGTGGCATCGGCTCGGGCGGCAGACACAGCCAAGGCGAACGTCATACCCTTTCCTCAGCAAGTCGGCCAGTCGCGCTAGCTCGTTCCACCTCTCGCCGGGTTTGGTGTTCGGTCGCCTGTTTGTCGGGTCTGGCCTGAGTCTGCCCTCAAGCTTGGTCTGCTCGGCTGCCCATATCTCCGTCTTAGCGTCGTCGTCCCTGCCCTCGGTGTCGACAATCTTGCGCAGCATGACGTCGAAGGCCTCGCAGACGTTATCTCGATCGGTCTCGTCTCTGTGCATGTTGAAAGGGTTGCCGAGCTTGCTGTGAACCGAGTTTTTTTGTCTTTTACGGCAGTATCACATTGGGCGGCCGATGCGCAAACGTCCGTCCCGCGATGCCCTTCTTCAATCAGCAGCGGCGGCTCGCGAGGAGGCGAGACCTCAAGCGGCTGGGCCCCGAGGAGATCCAGCGCGAGTGCGATGCGATCGATGCGGCTTGCGATGAGGCAGCACGAGCTCGCGCCATGGCTCGGAGCCCGCCAGCTGAGTGCGCCATCTGCCTCGGTGCGGTTCAAGAAAGAGAGTGCCAGCCCAACCTCCTGGGCTCTGACTGAGCTGCTCCTCGCTTCTTTC
>NW_005198284.1:0-1643 GCF_000372725.1 Emiliania huxleyi CCMP1516 | reverse complement strand
AGGGAGGGAGGGAGGGAGGGAGAGAGAGAGAGGAGCGAGCAGAGAGAGAGGAGACTGGAGAGCCTTTGAGCCTTGGCACCAGCCAGGCAGTTGATTTGGCCCTGGCACCAGCCTTGGCAGTTGAGTTGGCCTTGGCACCAGCCTTGGCGGGCGGGCACGCGGGACATGCACAGGCGCCAAGGGGCGCAGCGCCGACAATCACGGCGGTGATTGCGGCGCAGGTGGGGGGACGGGAAGTCCGTCGGCGTTGCCGGGGGCCCAAGGAAGCGCGAGGGAAAAATTCCGCCGCTGAGGGCGCTCGTGCGGCAATAGCCGGGTGGAGGGGGGAGCGTGCCGGACGGGGCGTCGTCGCGCCGTCCGATGGTCTGCTGCCCCGCGCAGCAACCGTCGGGCGACGACCCGGGGGCCAAAAACCCGGCGACGACGGCGCTCTGGATGGGGCGTGACCTCCTGCCTCCAACCTCCTTCCTTTTTGAGCAGGTGTGACGCCGCGCGAGCGACGCTCCGAGATCGCCCGAGATAGCGCGGCGCGGCCCCGAGATCGCCCGAGATCGCGCGAGATAGCCCGAGATCGCGCGGCCCGGCCCGGGGCGGGGTGGATGGGTTGGGAGCGAGGGGGCGGAAGTGTTCAGTGCGGTAGATGGTCAGCTCGAGGCGCGTGAGCCGGACTTGTGAGCCGGACCACCCCCTCTTGAACCCTGCGTTGTTGAGCCAGGACTCAACATACTCGGGCTGTCGCCGTCCCAAACTGTCACTCCCCTCTCTCCCGGCCGGGGTGGGGCGCGCGCGGGGGCGGCGGGTGTGCGGCGAGTGTGCGGGATGTCTGTGGGCCCGAGAGCGATATGCCATGTCCGCCTTGCGTTGTTTCATAACATCGAAGGCTAAGCTCAAAAAAGAATGTATGTTCTTTATATGACAGGAGAAAAGACGATCACTTGTTGTTGTGTGTTGTGTGTTGTGGTGGTGTGCGGTGTGCGGTGTGTGTGTGTGTTGTGCGTTGTGTGTTGCGTGTTGTGCGGCGGGCGGTGGGCGCAATGCGGGTGGGTGGGGTGGGGGGTCGGGGGGGGGGCACTCACCCGGGGTTGCAGGGAGGGGGGGGGGGGGGGGGCCTCCCCCATTCTGAAGCGTCTGAAGGAGGGGGAATGGGTGATGTATGGCCCCCTACCGAGGGAGGAACGGCGGAACGGGGGGGGGGGGACAATCAATTGGGGACCCCCTGGTCGGGGGCGGGGGGGCTTTACGGACTAGGCCCTCAATACGAAAAAACGGGGGCTCCTCAGGGAGGAGCGGCAAAACGGGATCGATTTAAGGTTTCCCCCGGCCCAGGGGGGATTTTGGCCTACTCAGGGACCGTCTAGGGGCCCTAAAAGGCCTGCAATGCCATATTTTTTGGGCCTAGCTTGGAGAGCACCTTAAAAAAGTACTTTGTCTTGGAGGGAAAAGTTTTTCCAAGAGGGGGGGATCCCTGGGGAGCCGATTCCCAAATTCTCCAAATTCCCCCCCGAAAACCGCGCCTTTTAATTCACTGGGGCCGCGGGGTTTCTCGGACTACTTTTCCCTCGAAAACAAAGAAGTTTTTTAATATTACGGGACCTACAAAAAATATCCGAAATCATATGGGGCTCCCCCCAGGGTTTGCGGGG
>NW_005198285.1:0-1643 GCF_000372725.1 Emiliania huxleyi CCMP1516 | reverse complement strand
GGCACCACCTTTGGGGAACCCACCCATGAGGCGGGGGGCCGCGAGGACCCCGAGGTTTTAACCCTCTTTAACAGGGACGGAAATGTTCCCCGGGGCCTCGAAGGGCTCTTTTGCCCAAGGGCCCCCCGCGTACACGGCCCAATGTCGGGGGCAAGGGGACCAGCCTCGGAACGCTTTCAGCAACAAGGCAGGCGGTTCCGAAGGGCGAGACTTGGGGCTCCCCCGGCCGAGGGCCCCGGGACCCGGGAAAGGCACCATGGCGGGCCGAAAAAGAGAAACCCGCATGCCGCGGTTTCCCCTTAACTGCATAGAGGGGGGGGGTCGCGTAGAGACAAAATTATCGATTCATGATAGGGCCGCTCCCCGATCCCCGACCGCATGGTTGCGCTATGCTCAGCGCTTCCTCTCCTTTCGCCCGCATCACTGCATCCGCGGCCACCACCACCGCTCCCGCACACCTCGAGCTGGCCGCGGAGGCAGGCGCACGCACCTCGGCCTGGACGCGGACTGCTCGCTCGCCGCGGCGGTGACGGCGGCGAACGCGCGGGCGGGGCTCGCGGCCGAGGGCGGGCTGGTGGCGCAAGTGGAACGGCTGACGGAGCTGCTCTTTTGGGATGAGGCAGGCGGGGCGGCATGAAGCTTTCCGGACATGCGAGACGCGCCCAACACAGTGAAACCGTTTGTCTCGAGCGGAGCTGACAGCTGCGCTTGAGTTTGGGATGGGTGGTCGGGCACAAGCGAAGGGACAGGCGGGTTGACCTCATTGTTGTGACTTGTGTGTCGAGATTTATTTCTCGGGGGACACATGATGTGCAACACAATACACCTCGATTTCAAAAACGGCGAAACGGGGCCATGTCCGACTCCGAGGCTTCCATGCCGGGCCTGGAGCCGTTCCACGTGCGTCAGATCCGGATGGTCGAGCGCGTCCTCGGCCAGAAGGTGTCGCCACGCGACCACGCGATGATTGATTGTCTCGCGGAGCGCATGGAGAGGTACGGTTGGCACTCCGTCAGCATCAACCCGGTGCCGCTTGGGTATCAGTACATCATCCAGGCCAAGTCTGAGAAGAGGCGGGAGGATGAGGCCAGGCAGCGGGCCGCGCAGGACGCTGCGCAGCCTCAGCCTACCGCCACTTTCGCCGCACCGCCCGTGGCACCGCCTGCCGCCGCTGCCGCTCCGGCCGCAGCATCGCAGGCACACTCGCAGCACCAACAGGCGCAGCAACCCCGGCCCAACGAGTCGCCCGAGGGGTGGACGAGGGTCGGGAAGGGCGGCAAGCCGGACAGGTTCACCATGAAGAACTTCGGCCGCAACCCGCCAAAGTCGGGCAAGCGGAAGCAGGAACACCGCAAGCCCGCACCCAAGGGAGGTGGACCCCCACCCCCTTCTCCCAAGGTGGTGGACAAGAACAGGCTGAGCGCATTGGGCGCTGGCCCTTCTGGCACCAGCGGGAGCCACGAGCGCGCACCGCCGCGCTCTCCCTCCCCCACCTCGCCGCCTGCCAAATCGCCGCGGCCGTCTGCGCCTGCTTCCGGGTATGACTCCGAGCTCGAATTTTCCGACGCTGAGGCGCGGGATAGGGTGGCAGGGGTTGTGCACGACGCAGTGCAGCAGGCTGTGATGCAATATGGCTATGACGA
>NW_005198286.1:0-1643 GCF_000372725.1 Emiliania huxleyi CCMP1516 | reverse complement strand
AGACGGAGTGCCGCGCGTGCCTCGACAAGGCCCTCGCGTCACACGGGCTCGCCGCCACCGCCGACACGTGCTTACGCCTGCCGCGAGATTTCGACGAGCTGCCGTCGCATGCATATCTGCTGCGGATTACACGTGCTCCATCGGCCTGAGAGGGCTTGCGCTGGGGTCTCACGTTCGTGTCTTGCGAGAAGGCAGGCAGGCACCACAGGCGAGTTGCAGTTGGCGAGACCGGAGCTCCGGTCGCGGCGACGACAACCATCGACCTGGAGCTGGACGCTGTGCTTGGTGCTGCCCACCAGCCCTGCTGGTGTACGGAACTCGCAACTCCGTACTCGGCGTCCGCTCTTGTCCACGCGTGTTGCCATCAGATTCTACAATAGATTATAGAACAGATTTCGCGTTCCCCACCTTTCAGTTTACGCGTTATTTGAAATTATAAAGTACGGGGTGTGTGGCCTTTTGCTGGTGCAGACGATCGCGGATCGGAATTCGGATCTGCAGGCGTACGGTAGATCACGTGCAGAAGGTAACGCTTTTGAAAAACGAGTGTTACTGTAGTGATAAACGAATAGAAGAGCGGCGCAAACGCGACGACCTCCGCCACCGAGGCGGACGAGGGCCGTCGCTGCCACCTCCCACTCTTGTGTGTTATTACCCTTTCACACTCTCGGGTGTCATTACTCGATCCCATCGACGGATCGGCAGTGTCGGCGCCACCAGCACCGCGCTCGGTCTCGCTCAGCGAGGCGGCCGAGAGCCCAGGCAACCCGCAAACGCGCATTTGGGACGCACGTAAAATCTCGGAGTTGATGAGACGGGTGGAAATGTGTTTTTGAATTGAGAGAGAGAGAGAGAGATGTCTTGTTTTTGTGAATGAAGAGCAAGAAATGAAAAAAGCGGATATTGTAAACGCGGGTTCACCTCCCGTGAGCCGTGCGTATCTCCGTTCGTCGAGCTCGGGCGCCGGGTGGGCTCGGAGGGACGCCGGACAAGGGAGGAAAAGGAGAAAAAAGTGTCGCGAAAACAAAGAAACACCGAATTCGCAAGCGACCGATCATGGCGAGCGGGGAGCAAGGCCCTTCGCCGGGCTCCATAACCGCGATACAGGTTTTGGCCTCGTACGCGCCGGCCGAGCTCGTCCTGCGGCACGCCGCGGACCGCCACCCGGCGCCGCCGTCGGCGCCGGAGCGAGAGGATTTTGAGGGCGCCGTCGGCTTTGTGGATGTCTCCGGCTTCACCGCCCTCTCCGAGCGGCTGCAAAAGGACTTTGGGAACAAGGGATCGGAGAAGCTCAATCAGTACATCAACTCCTACCTCACGCGCTTGATTGACGGTCCGCTCGCCCCGCTCCGACACAGCCGTCTCGCAGCTCCCGCACGCGCGGGACTGTGCGCGCTCGGAGCAAAGGCTGCAGCTGCGCGCGCGCTGCGCGCCGTCTCGGCCCGTCGCCTGCTACCCGGCCTGCGCCGGTCCCGATGCGCTCCTCCTCCCCCCCCACTCCCGCGGCAGGCGTCTCGCACCACGGCGGCGATGTGATCAAGTTTGCGGGCGACGCGCTGCAGGCCCGTGATCCGCCGCCTGTAGACGAGAGGTGTGCGAGATAGTGCGGGCGGCGCGCTGCAGGCGTGCTCGCGCGCCGCCTC
>NW_005198287.1:0-1643 GCF_000372725.1 Emiliania huxleyi CCMP1516 | reverse complement strand
CCGTCGTCCGCCGAGATCACCTCCTCTTCGCGTCGCAGGTGCACAACCAAGGGCTGGCCATCTCCGTATCCATCATGGTGAAGCCAATGGGCCAAAAATGGAGGGAGCGCCCCTCCCAGGTGGCCGGAGGGTACACCTCGGGTCGGCGTGCTGGGGGGGCGCCGGTGCGCAAGCCCACTTTCCGGGCGACCCCGAGGGGGAGGAGGCCGGGCGAATGGCGGCAACTCATTGTTAGTGTCCCGGGCCGCTGCGGCACCGTTTATACGGCCCCTCGTGATGTCTTTCCGATTTTGTATTGTGAGTCGTCCTCTGGCCAGCCGAGGGGCACCAGAACGGCATGTGTACTGCTGCTGGCTGCGGGCGCGGAATGGGCTTTTTTTAACTCGCAACCAAGTATACTATATAAGGACACCCTCGGGGGGGACACTCGGCGCATGTGCGACACGTCAGGGTGGAGTTGGCGGTGGCCGAGCGTCGTCTCCCGATCGACTCGCAGCGGAGTCGAGGGGTGAAGCGCGTCGCGCTGCGACACTCGAGAGCCGGCGGGATGGCCGTGGGGCGCGGCCGACTTTGATGCCCTCGAAGGTCCAATGCGCAATCGTTCTGTGAGACCCACGCGTACAGGAAAGGGGGCGGAGACGCGCCATTCTGCTGGTACCTTTTTTGGGACCCATCGCTCCCGCGTTCCACACAGTGCCCTCGCTCGCGGCGTGTTACTACGTCTTTAACCCTAACTTGAGTGCGCGGCTCCGGCAACCGCTAACCCTAACCGCACACAACTTTGGCTAGACCTAACTGGCCATCCCTCCGGGGCGGAGAGCGACGCGAGTGCGAGGAGAGCCGGCTTCGTGCTTGCGGGCTCGCCGGAGGCGATCGCGTGGTGGCGAAGACTGAGGCGGCGGTGAGAGAGGTGGAGATGGCCGAGCGTGACAACGGCTGGCACCGCCGATGCGATGCTGCCGCCTCGTCATCGCTTCTTGGTGCAACGAGCGATGGAGCTGCTGCGATCTAGGGAGTGGCATCAGAGCGTCGCAACCGCGGCATCGAGGTGGCAGAGCGGACAGAGCAGCGAGAGGCGGCAGACGCTATCCACTCCAAGTAGATGCGAAGAACCTAGTAGCGAAGCACGAAGCGTGAGTGGGAGCGAGAGAAAGCGAGCGCTGGTGCACTGTTGTCGAACGTGGCGAGCGAGGCAGTGCGAGAAATGGGGAAGCGATCCGAAGTCACGGAGGCGAAGGCGGCGGCGGCGAAGGCGGCGGCGAGGGCAAGAGAGCGAGTGCGAGTCGCACGCACACGGAGTGAAATGCCATGGCTACGCAGAGTGTGGTGTGGACGTGCGAAGGCGTTGCGTGGGTGCACACTGCGACGCTCCTCCGCGAGCGAGAGCAACTCGTACAGCGCCAGCCGGCGTCGTGCCAAAGCAAAGAAAAAAAATTCGCTCCTTAACAAGTTTCCTTTATAAATTTTCATTTTTCCTTGCCTCGAAGCCCACGTGACGATTTCTCTTTCGCGCTCTCGCCGGTAAGCTGACAGCCGCCCTTCGCGCCACCAATCGCCCACGGTGACAGCAATGCCCGGCCAGTGGCCTCTCGACGACAGCAAGGCGGTCTGGCACGCACTTTGCCACGTGCACCTGCAGGCTG
>NW_005198288.1:0-1643 GCF_000372725.1 Emiliania huxleyi CCMP1516 | reverse complement strand
ACCACAGTCCACACTCCTCTCCTTAAAGCTTAATTAAAATCCCGGGAGTGCGAGTGGTGGCGCGGCGTGCCCGGCCTGAGCCCTGGCCTCGACACCTCGACACCAAACCTCGACACCGACTCGACACCTCGACAACCCATGCCAACTCGACAAACTCGACACCCCTCGACACCCCTCGACACCATCTAGGCTGAAACCATGCTCGTCCGTGTCAAGGTGCCAAACTCGACACCTCGACACCCCTCGACACCCCTCGACACCCCTCGACACCGCTCGACACCGCTCGACACCGCTCGACACCGCTCGACACCTCTGATGATCCTAACACAGCAGAGACGTAGACCCATTGGAGTCACAGAGTTAGAAATCAGGGTTGCAGCAGCAATCAAACTTGGCTGGCAGTACTTTCATCCCTGAGTTGCAGCCTCTCAAGTCCTAGCTCAAGTTGCAGCTCAGTTGCACCCCTGTTGATGCAGCAAACATGGCAGTACTCAGGTAGCCCTAAGGTGCTGCACAGCACCTTGTACAGTGGCAATGAATCCTCACACCAGTGAGCTTGTGCCATGAGTGCAGACCTGTGGTCCATTGCGCTTTGTGCACTGGCGACGCTGCAACGGCGACGCTGCAGCGGCGGCGACGCTGCTGCGATGGGGTACTGTAGCCCTTAGCTGCTGGACAGCACCTTGTGCAGTGGCAATGTCCACTGACTCATGGCACCAGCCTTGTGCCATGAGCGCTGTGGTCAGTTGCGCTTTGTGCGCCGGTGACGCTGCAGCAGCGACGCTGCTGCAGCAGCGACGCTGCTGCGGTGCTGCGCCTGCACAGCACCTTGGTGCACAGTGGCAATGCCTCCCGGCACTTGATGTCCTCAAATGTCCACAGAGAGTATACTGGTTGTGCTCAGGTTGTGCTACATCAACAGGGTGCAACTGAGGCTGCAACTAAGGGATGAAACAGCTTTGCAACTGCTGCCCAACTTTTGTTGTATGTTGATGGGCTGCAACTGCATCCACCTGCCACCTTGGACACCTCGATACCTCAGACGCCTCTTGACAACACTCGACACCCGCTCGACACCCGCTCGACACCCTCGACACCCTCGACACCCTCGACACCCCTCGACACCCCTCGACACTCCTCGACACGGACAAGCATGGTTTCAGCCTCGACAGGCCTCGACAGGCCTCGACAGGCCTCGACAGGCCTCGACAGGCCTCGACACCTCTATCCCTCGACAGCAGCTCGACACCCTCGACACCGGGCCTCGACACCTCGACACCAGGGCTCAGTGCCCGGCGTGCCGTCCTCTCCACCATCCCTCCCGCTTTGGGTTGTCCGTCTTCTTTCTTTCTTTCTGGGAGTCAAAACAAGCACCCACGGCGAGGCTGCCGCGCAACACAGAGCAAAGACAAACGATATGTGTGTGGGTATTAACGTCACAAGCGACAAGGCGACGTCACGATGCTGCATGCCTATGCTATGGCCATGCGGCATGTGTGTGTGAACTAGAGGTGTGTGGAGATCGGGAACTGTGGCCCCGGCGGATGCGGCACATCAGAAGTGTGGCACACGCACAGACAGCAGACGGTTGTGTGTTCCGTTCGTTCGGCCTCGACTATCTCAGAGGTCCGTGGTCCAAAACA